>NW_017192363.1:0-21317 GCF_001704415.2 Capra hircus
CTCTAAGCCGAACCCCGAACTGCCAACCCCTAATTCCTAACCCGAACAGCAAAACTCGAAACTGCACCTCACACCCCCAACCCCAAACCATGAACCCAATCCCCTGAACCCCAAACCCCAAACCTCAAATCTCGACCCCCGAACCACAAACCTCACATACTCAACCCCTAATCGGAACCTCAAACCCGAATCCCCAAACCCAAACCCAAATCCTAAACCCCTAATCCCTAACCCAAACCGTCAACCCAGAAACCGAACCCCTAATCCCCAACCCCCAACCCTCAACCCAAACCCCAAACCCATAACTGGAACCCAAACCCAATCCCCAAACCCAAACCCCGAACCCCCTAACCCGAATCCCAAATCCCCAACCCCAACCGTGAACCTCAAACCCCAAACCCCTAACCCTAACCTCAAACCCCAAACCCCAACTGCGAACCTCTAAACCAATCCGAGAACCCCTAACCTGATCCCCAAACCCCAAACCCAAGCCCCAAACTCAAACCGCGAGCCCCAAACCCCAAACCCTTAACCCGATCCTCAAACCCCAAAACCCCAACTGCAAACCCCTAATCTGAACCGAGAACCCATAACCTGATCCCCAAACCCCAAACCCCTAAGCTGAACCTTGAACCCCTAATCGGAACCCCAAACCCCAAACGAGAACCGCGAACCCGGAACCCCAAACCCTGAACTCCAAACCCCAAACCCGAACCCTGAACCCTAACCCGAACCCGAATCCAAACCCTAAGAAGGGAGGGGATTCCCGTAACCCGAACTCTGAACCTGAACCCTAACAAGTTGAGGGGATGCCGGCACCCTAACCCTAACCCTAACCCTAACAATAAAACTCTAAAAGAAAAAGAAACTTTTCTGGCCTAAGCCCCGCCCCTTGCGGTCCCCCATCCGCTCAAAGCAAAAAAGGCAAGCCCGGACTGGAACTTCTGACCCACAAAGCCAGATTGCATGTTTACTCGGCCGTCAGCCTAACCGCTATGCTAACAAAGCCCCCCGGGTTTCATGCTGCTCCCAGGCACTCTTCAAGCCTCGGCCCGCCAGGGCAGGCTAATAAAGAACTATGGGCCCCATTAGCGCTCACTTTAAGCCCTAACCGTAACCTGAACCCTGACCCTGACCTGAACCCTAACCCAAACCCGAACTCTAAGAAGAGGGGGGTTCCCCGAATTCTAACCCTAACCCCGAACCCGAACCCCGAGCGAGTTGGGGGGTTGCCCGAACCCTAACCCTAAGCTTCACAATAAACCTCTAAAATCAAAAGAAACTTTTCTGGTCTAAGCCCCGCCTCTTGTGGTCCCCGCCCCCTAAAAGGGAAAGAGTTAAACCCGGGACTTGAACTCCTGACCTACAGACCCTAGTCTGCCTGACTTACCAGCCTGCCTAACCGCTATGCTACAGAGGCTTGCTGTTTCAGGCAGCGCTCCCGGGCCCTCTTCAAGCCTCTGCGCGCCAGGGTCTGGCTCTATAGAATATCATGGCTGTCCTAGGTCATCTTTGCTTCTTATCCCTAAATCATAGACAGATGAGCTGAGAAAAGCTTGGGTTGTCTCGGTGGGGTGGATCTGCTTGTCCTTGTGTTTCCCCTGGAGGCAGTCGCGGTCCCGCGGGCCTGGCCTGGCAGGGGGCGTGGGGCGGGGCGCACCGTGCGCGCGTCGGGGGCGGGGCGAGCCTGGGCGGCTGGTCAGGGGCGCGGCTCACGGAGCGGGTCTGGGGCGGGGTGAACATGGCGGCGCCTCGGGGCCAGGGGTCCCCAGTTGTGCTCTCAGGGCTCGCCATTGCAGCTGGGACTGCTCGTTTCGTGGGCTCCTGGGTCCCCGTCGATTGGCATCCAGCGAGCAGAGCGCAGGGCTGTGGACCACAGGTAAGGGAACTCGGACTCGGCGGAGCAGGGAACCATGTCTTCTGCCCTTTGTTTGCAGTCTCGGAGCCGACTGAAATGGCGATCGCAGAAAAGCCTCGCCTTTGGGGCCGAGGGTTTTACCGCTTCACCCCTTTGCATACAGCTCAGACCCGCGCTGGCTTTTTCCCAAGCAGCCGAGTGTATTGCTTCCTACAGGCCTGGAGAGGATAACAGGCAGGAAGGCCAGGGGTCTCCAGACAGAGAAAATAAACTGCAAGTGTCAGACGTTTTTTTCTCTCTCTTAAGAGGCAGGAGGAGACCAAAGAGGGCTGCGGTTTTTTTTTCTCCATCTTGATACAAATGTAAAAGAAGGTTTCTCTGAAAATTCTGTGTTGCCATGACAACTCCTGGCTCCACCTGAATTTAACTTTTCTCAAACCTTGAACTAAGCAATGCATTGTTCTTATGGAAATGTTTGTCTTAAGGTATGTTAATGTCTTCAGGTCAGTTCCCCCTAAGGGCTCAGAAACGACTCGACAAACCGGTTTGTCTTACTCATACCTGGTTCTCTTAACCTCTGTGAATGAAACTATATATTTGCTTGGAAATCTGCCTTTCTTCAAGATTCATGTCCATCATTTTCTGGCCTGGGATGACTCATCTGCTGCCAATGTGATCTCAATGCATGCTGTGGGTGAGGGGCCTGGTGCCATTCTCTGAGACATTGTCTTTCTTTCCTTAGCAGACTGCTAGTGGCTGTATAACATCTGGCTAAAGACTAGCAGGGGGTACTCTTTCTTCCCCCTTTGAATGTCTACGTCAGCAGCTCTCTCGATCTCTTTTCTACTTGAATCAAACTTTTTCACAGAAAACCTCTGAGCCATCAAGCTTCGTCACTTGCCCTGGATTGAATTCTCCTCTGGAGGCCAAGAATGCTGGCATCTTTTGTGGTTTAGCAGCCACCTTTCAGCCTTTTGTAATTCATATTGAATCTTCATTTCAGATGGCAGATGCATTCCACGGTATTGCCAACTGAAGTCTTGTCATCGCTATGGAGTCTCTGTCCATGGCTTGAGGGTATTTTTCAGCAATCATGTATCATTTCCAGTGTGCCAGTCTTGTCATCCTCATTCCATCCATAGCAAAGTCTTTTATTAATGTTGACGTGATTGAAGGGGAATTGTTTGTTTCAATTCCCTTTCAGATTGTTATTTGCTGGTGTATACAGATAACACTGTGTCGTCATTCATTTGTATCCGTTTGGACAGCTTGATAGTTGTCTTTAGTTTCTTTAATTTCTCATAATTGAAGATGACCCTGGCTCATATATTTACAGTCGCACCCCTAGTCTCAGTCATTTCTTCAAAGAACTGTCCTTTTTTTAACATGACATTATTTTTGACTGTGCTGGGTCTTTATTGCTCCTTTGTCTAGTTGTAGTGAGCAGAGGCTACCTTCTAGTTGCTGTGCCATGGCTTCTCATTGCAGTGCTTTCTCTGTGTGCAGAACTTGGGCTCTGGAGCATGCAAACGTCAAGAGTTGTTCAAGGGCTTCATTGCCCCTGGGCGTGTGGAATCTTCTACACAGGAATTGAACCCGTGTTCCCTGCATCGGTAGGCAGCTTCTTTACCACCAGGCCATCGGAGATGTTTCCTGTTCCCTTTTATTAGAGAATGATATTTAAAACATACATGTAGGAGCTCAATATGCTCAGCTGACAATACATGGAGATATATCTCCATGTATTCCAGCTCACCTTTGAACATATTCAGTTAAAGGTAATTTGTGATGATGTCTCCAACCTGATCCACCACGACATGGACATTGTAACGTTTCCTTTTGTTTATCTGGAACTTTGCCTTCCAATGGTAAGATACCTGGCTTCCACCGCTTGTCATACACAGAATTCAGTGCTTGTCCCACGTGGTTACTGAAAAAAAAAAAAACTGTCAGATTGTCTTTCAAAGGGGGCTCTGCGTGCATCGCACCAGTATCTTGAGTATGTTTTTGTATGATAGTTTACTATCAGTATACCCTCAGTGGCCAGGTGTCTATTTCAGTCGTTACCAATTATGAATGGGCTTGTTTGCTCTAGTGTTCTTGGACAATTCGAGTACAGTTTCTTTGTCAGATGTGCATTTGTTTAGGAAAAGAGTTGTATTGATTGTTGGCTGTGTTGCATCTTTGTGTGTGGGCTTTTCTCTAGTTTTGGTGAGCATGGGCCATAACGAGTGGTTTGCAGGCTTCTCACTGCAGTGTGTCCTCTTGTTGAGGGGCACAGGCTCACGGGCTTCAGTGGCTGCGGCATGTGAACTCGGCATCGTGGCTTCCAGGATCTAGAGCACAGGCTCGGCAGTTGTGGCACACGGGCTCCATAGGATGTGGCATCTTCCCATCCTAGGGATCGCACATGCATCTCCAGCACTGGCAGGTGGATTCTTGACTATGGAACCACCAGGGCATATTTGAGATTCTAGTTTTCCACACACGTATCTAGTGAAAGAGGCCAGGATCAAGAGGCATGGCAGCTGGGAATCCTCAGCCACAGCTCTGGTGTGCTATCCAAAGCTCTGGGGCCTTTGGTGAGCAGCTCAGCTTCCCTGGGACTGTTTCCTCCCGTCAGAAATGCCCTGCTTTTGGACTGTAGCCCACCAAGCTCCTCTGTCCCTAGGATTTCTGAGACCAGAGTACTGCAGGTGGTGCCATTTCCTTCTCTGCTGCTGCTGCCACGTCGCTTCAGTCGTGCCTGACTCTGCGCGACCCCATAGACAGCAGCCTACCAGGCTCCTCTGTCCCTGGGATTCTCCAGGCAAGAACACTGGAGTGGGTTGCCATGTCCTCCTCCAGTACATGAAAGTGAAAAGTGAAAGTGAAGTCACTCAGTGAAGTCGTGTCCGACTCTTAGTGACCCCGGGGTTGCAGCCTACCAGGCTCCTCTGTCCGTGGGATTCTCCAGGCAATGGTACTGGAGCGGGCTGCCATTGCCTTGTCTGATTTCCTTCTCTGCAAGATAGCGTTTTGAAGCTCTTTTCTCCTGGATATTGCTTTTGATGAAGGAAGGGGGTTCCCTTCCAGGGCTTGAGAGTGAGTTCTTGTCTGACACTGGGCAATGAGTTGTCTGAGGAGAGGAGTGCTGTCCAAGCGAGAGGCTTCATTGGGAAGGGCTGCCGGGGTGGAGGGCAGGAGGGTGAGGGAAACGGAGAGAACCACTCTGTCACGTGGCTCGCACTCTCAGGTTTTATGGTCATCGGGTTCATTTCTGGTTTGTCTCTTGCCAGGCATTCTGAATTGGGATCCTTCTTGGGGGCACACGCATCACTCAGCCGAGATGGATTCCAGCGAAGTGCATCCTGGGAGGTTGGTAGGACCTCTGAACTGGAGCCTCCCATCTCCTGACCTCTCCAGAATTCTGGTTGGTGGTAGCTTGTTCGTTCCTTGTTCCTTCCCAGGACCTCCTGTTGTGAGATGACTCCTGCAAGTGTTTTCTTTTCTCTGTTGCCTGGCCAGGGTGGGTGGTCCGTGGTTCATTTAGCAGTTTCTTTTTGGTTCTCTCGAGTAAGGTCCTCCACAGGGTAAATGTATGAAATGATAAAAGGCAATGTGTTAACTCATTTGTATTCATAATTGGGTAAGTTGGCTTGTTTTGTGTATGTTAGACCTGATCACCAGACCGAAGGTCATGTAGAACGTTTGTAGTTTTCTAAAATTTCAATAGTTTTTAAAATGGAGTTACCTTGTTGCAAAGTTTGTGTGTATGTTCATATTTTTTTAAACAGTTATTTCTTTTTAGTTGATTGATCATTGCTTTACAATATTGGTTTGATTTGTCATACATCCACATGAATTGACCATAGGTGTACCTATGTCCTCTTGCTCTGGAATCTCCCTCCCACCTCGCACGCATTCCCACCTCTCTAGGTTACTACTGAGCCCCAGTTTGAGTTCCCTGAATCATACAGCAAATTCCCATTGGTTGTCTATTTACAAAGGTTGGTGTACCTGCATCCATGCTGCTCTCTCCATTCATCTCACCCTCTCCCTCTTGTTCCCCACCCTCGTCTGTAAGTCTGTTCTCTATGTCTGCACCTCCATTGCTGCTCTGTGAACAGACTCGTCAGTACCATCCTTCTAGATTCCATGTTTTTCTCTCTTTGACTGACTTCCCTCCCCTTTATTAGAACAAACTCACATGTGTTCCTTTTTATGGCTGCATTCCATACAGGCTCTGATTGTTCCTTAGCCATGTTTTGCGGAGGGTCATGGAGCTATTCTGCTCCATTTCAGTTTGGGCTTCCAGTCTGAGTGCTCGCAGCAGAGCTGCTTCTGGGTGAGCCCTCTGAGGTCTGTGAGCGCCGGGCTGCCCGCTCTTCTCCTGTGGCCCGCAGGGGGGCGCCAAAGCCCCCTCTGACCCGCGGGCGCAGGACGCTTTGCCTTTAGGCTCTGCCCCGTGAGCAGCTGGCGGGAGCTTTGTCTCCTCAGGACCATCAGGGCTCAGGCTTCTGGATAACAGGGCTGCATCCAGGCTGAGAGGAGCAGGGTTGCCTCAGTGCCCACCAGCAGGGAGGCGCTGCAAGAGCGAAAAATGAGGACGGAGTAGACGTTTCCTGTGTCCAGCTGAGGGCTGACTGGAGGTCCATCTCGGAGGACTCAGGGGGAAAGAGCTCCGTGTGCAAAGCGGTGGGTTTTCAGTTCGATTTGCGTTAGATGATGTAGAGGATGAACACTGATGTTCTTCCGTGTAGGTGGCCGTTTTCCTGTCACTGTTTCTTGAGAAGACTGTCCTTTCCTCTTCGCTCGTTCCTGGTTTGATTTTCAGGAACTGACCATGTACATGTGGGTTCGTTTCTGGGCTCTCTATTCTCTCCTGGAGTCCATGTGTCTGTGTTCCTGCCAGTTCCTCACTGTGGTGGTCACTACAGCTCCGTGATGTAGTTTGAAGAGGGATAGGAAGATGCCTCCAGCTGTGTTCCTCTTTCTCAGAGTCTTTTTGGCCGTTTAAGGTCCTGGTCAACAGTAGCAGTCTAATATGAGGAATATTTCTATTTCTGTGAAAAATGCCATTGAATGTTATTTTGTGATTGCAGTCCGTGTATTTGTTGATGACTTTGGTTGGAATGGACCTTTTAATTCCTCATTGTTCCAGTGCATGAGCGTGGAATAGTTTTCTGTGTATTTGTGTTTTCTTTGGTTTCTTTATCAGTGCTTTCTAGTTTTCTGACTACTGGTCTTTTATGTTCTTGATTAAGTTTGTTGCTAGATGTTTTATTTAAGTGGGAGTTTCTTAATTTTTTTTTCTGATTGTTATGAGTGTCTAGAAATGCAAGTGATTTTTGGACTGTAAATGGTAGTCTATTATATGATTGTAAATTGATCCCAAATGATTCAGCTTTACTGAAAGTAGTCTAACAACATTTTGTGAAGTGATGTGGAACGTTTTATCTGTAACATCTGTTTCTCCTGCAGTAGGTCATCCAGAGGACCCAAGACATGGTGGTTACTAAGAGACTTCCCACAGTACTTCTTCATTCCACGTGGACTCCTTCAAGGGCAGTGAGCATCGCAGCTTCCCTTGAACTTCGTCTGGGTAAGTCTTGGCCTGTATCAGAAAGCTTCCTGCCTGTCTACTCTAAATTTCTTTTGTGGTATTGACATGGTTGTTTTGAAACCTAGTATACTTTCCAGTCATTTAAAATGTACAGAAAATGCCTAGCAATGGGAACAAGTGCTAGCATTTGCCACATCATCTAAAAGACTCTATGTGTTTTATCCAAAATGGGTACCTTCTGCAGAACCAGCACATAATCTCCAAAATCAGGAAATCATATGGTATCTACGTTATAATGTAATCCACCGCCCCACTTCCACTTTGCAATGTTCAAGTGTATGAATATATCTTTTGTTTCCATCTTCATCCTTTTTTCTTTATTTAGAGTGTTACTGAGATTTTCAGTTATTTGGACAAACTTGATGGATTGAAAGCAGACATGGTGAATAAGGGTTCTGGGTGGCCTTTTCTATGTGGATTTTTTTTTCACTGAAGATGGTTTGAATATTTATTCGTGTTGTAACATGTATGAATCCTGCATTCTTTCTCCCCCCATAGTAATGAAAAATCAATACTATGCCATTTACCATTTAGATATTTGTAAGCATACAGTGTTGTAGCAGACAACCTTTTCTTGTTTTGCAAACCAGTTTAATAATGTGCACCTTGTGCGTGCTTTGGACAAACTCAGGAAACTGAGTCAGTGACTGAAATGGCCCAAGATATCACCTTAGATTCCATCTTCATCTGAAAACAAAACAGGCACTTCCTGGTGGTCCAGTGGCTGAGACTGGACACTCCCAAAGAAGGAGGCCCAGGTTCATTTCCTGATCCAAGAACTAGATCTCCCATGCCACAACAGAGAATTTGCATGCTGTAGCTAAATATCTGGCTTGCCTCAATGAAGGTTGACCTGGCGCAGCCAAATGAAAACAGAAACAAATATTTAAAAAAATACAACCAAAGGAAAGGAAGGGTATGGTGGCTGTGCAGATTTACGGCTTAGCTTTCCCTATCGATAGAAAAGAAAAAAGAGTTTCAAAAGACTGTGTCTCATCCTTCTATCTGGCATATAGAGAGGATTCCTTTGAAATGAGATTTCTCTGGTAAATGTGACTCACAGAAGAGCTGTCTTGAACTTGGGTTTCAGAGATGATCATGTGTCCTCTAAAAAAATAAAAGTTAATTGGGTCCAACTAATCCTCATGCTGAGGTGGTATATTTTGTGGTAGCATTTGCTCCCCTTCACTTTGCATGTATCCCCATTTGTTTACACTGTCATCTACTGAAGACATCCTGATATTTGAAAGTTTGTAGTGATTCCAAGTCGAGCTGTTGTATATAATCATGCGATCCTTTTTTGTCTGGACATGTTTTCAAAGCTGTTTAGTAAGTGCTGGACATGAAGGATTCAGGTCACAGGTGAGCCTTGTTTAGCTGTGGAAAAATCCAGCTATGTTTCTCTGTGGCTTGTGGGATCTTCTGGGGTAAGGGATCGAACTAGAGTGTCTTGCATTGTCAGGCAGATTCTTTACCACTGAGCCACCGGAGAAGCTGTGCCCTACCCCCTTTTCTTGAGTTGACTGGATCTAATAGGTGTGCAGTGCTACCTCACTGTTATTTTAGTTTGTCATTTCCTAATGCTATGTGGTTTTGAGTCTTTTTGATAGGCTTATTTACTATCTTTATATTTTTGTAGGCCAGGTGTTTAGGTGTATACATATTTTATGAGATTGTTCTAGATTTTTTGGTATATTTGGAGAACAATCCTTTATCAGATATCTATTTTATAAATATAGTTTCCTGTGGCTTGTGTTTAAGTTTTGTGAATAAGGTTTTTCACCGTTTCAATTTCTAATTTTTTAAAGTTGATGTTATATGTGTTTTCTATCCTTTTTTGGATAGCCTTTAGTGTGTTGTTGTTGTTGTTAAATTTTATAAGCAGAAGTGAGGTACCGTAGATACAGTTTTAAGCTAAGCTGAGGTGCCACAGATACAGTTTTGCCTTTTGTCTGTTGAGAAGTTTGAGTGAGTTTGGTGTACACTGTAACATTATGTCTACATTCATTTGACTGGATATAGCTTCCAGTTATTTGTCTAATTGGTTTTGGAGATATGATGGGAAGTCAGTTTTTCCAAGGGAAACTGAGGTCCATGAAACATGAACTCTTTTCGATCGGTCGGAATCACTTTCTGCTATTTCTGACAGATTTGACTTGTTTGGATATCTCATATGAGCGGAATCACAGAACGTTTGTCTTTTTTTGGTCTGGTTTATTTCACTTAATCTAATGACCATAAGGTTTGTCCACATTGTCGCATTGTCAGAATTACTGACTTTGAAGGGCCGAATCAGATTCCATTGTGTGTATACCACAGTTTGTTTATGGAATTGGCTGCCATGGACACTTCGATTGCTTCTGTTTGTTTGCCAGTGTGAATCATGCTGTTGTGAGTATGACGGAAGGAGTATCCATTTTTTTCAGCCCCCTTTCCCAATCCTTTTGGGTACATAGCATGAATTGGAATCGAACTATGTATTTCTTCCACGTGTTCGTTTTGGAGTCATTTGTGTAATGTCTTGCAGAGTGGCAGCACCATTTAATGTACTTTTTTGTATGGTGGAATACCGTTCAAGCTTCTGAATATACCTTGCGTTGCATATTCAGTCTCCCACCAACGGACACTTGAATGAGTTCTAACCTTTGAGCTATTGTGAATGTCACTATGAATATTTGTGTACCAGTTTTTGTTTGAATTATTAACAAATACATTACCATATATAAAAGAAGCCACAAGGACCTACTGTACAGTTTAGGAAACTATTAAATATCTTATGATGATGTATAATGCAAGAGAATCTCCAAAGGAATATATGAAAAGCACATAATAACCATGATATTTATTGTGGCAACACTATGAGTTATCATAGCACTACTCAACGTGTATTTATACATGTCACTAAAATATTTACATCTGTAAGGATATTATAAAAAATTATATAAAAATCAAGAATTCAAACAGAGAATAAATAAACTTCCTGTCATTGCTCGTCATCATTTATACACTCATACTACCTGTAACACTCATTGTATAAGTGCTGGACTAGCAATTGACATTCTTGTAAACCAAGAGATTGTGAAGGTGTAAGGAAATATAGCTTCTTGAATTCCTTAATGAAGGATTCTAGAACTCTATGTCCATGAAGTGAATGAAATTCCGTTTTAGTGAGCCACATTCTTACTAGAGTGATGAGCCTCCACCCCACCCAACGTTAGTTCACAATGAAATCCTGCAGTCCTCTGGCCTCAATGTCTGCTTCCTGCTACCGAGAAAGAAAAGATGAGGAAGTCCTGACAAAACCGATGCTATTTTTCTTTTTCTGATTTGTATTTTATCGCAGGGCCTGGCAAAAAGAGGGCCCAACCTGTTTTTAGAGTTCCATCCCAAGGGTTCCTCCGGCATGTTCCCTATGTTGACAAACTGCTGATTATTTTCAACAAAGGACAATGATCTGCACTTGACTATCTGTTGCTTGAGCTGGAATAGCAGGCATCCCTTGTAGTGCAGTCGTTCATGCGGAAGTAGACATCCCTGAAGCAATAGTATAAGAGGAACACATTTATCATGTAGACATCGCATCCCATGCATTTGTAATAATTTTTCAGTTATACCCATCATCATCGGAGGAACTGACTTGTCCCAGTAATAACGAGAGGACCCAGTAGAACGGTTCCTTGACTTATGAGTACTTCCTATGAGTACCCTTATGAGTCCTTCTTCCAATGTTGTTTCTCCTAGTTTGGTCATGAACAGTAGAAGCTGATGGCAGTGGTCCTTGAAATGTATGTCGATTCCCAGGTGGCGCAGTTGATCAAGAAATACTCTGCCTACCAGTGCAGGAGGTGGAAGTGATGTGGGTTTGATCCCTGGTTCAGGAAGATAACAATTCATACACATGTTTTCTGGGAACCAGTTTGATACTCATGAGTTTTTTCTTCTGTATCCAGAAAAACAAATGCTGTTCAAGGACACTGAAAGAACCCTGATTTCGAAAATCAGATCTGTATTGTGAACAATGCTTCGATATCCGTGAGTCGAAGCATAGTATTATGCCTATCATCCTTGTATTTCCCTCAGTGAAATATGTTGAGGAAAACTCTTCATTCGTGGTCTAGAGTCACGAAGAAGCTAAATAGCATTCATCCTTTACGTTGACAACTGTGAATCTAAATCTCCTGTGAATCCTATGTGACAACCACACATACCAACATGAGTTATCAGTATTATATCGATATTTTTAGTCCTATTGTATGTCAACTAAAAAAATCAATATCTAATTGTACATGAAGTCAAGACATAAAGTCAGTGCAAATACAAAATGTTCCATCCTTTGAGAAAGGGAGAAAAACATCTCTGTGCTTAGCCTATCGCATTTTTATGGATTAGATCCTTAAGTAGTTTATTCACCACACCCTATGAATGATTCACAAGTCTTCAGAGAAGAAAGGGTCATTTCTCTTAAACAATGAGTAGTTCAACTCTTCTCAAAGCAAAGTCATAAGTGAGTCTAATTTTGCGTGAGCCCATGAAAACTCAGTGTTTTCATTATGCTTGTGCTTATGATGGGAGGAGGTCTGAGAAGGCGCTTCTGAAGGATTATTCATACCAGTCTTTCTCATATGTATGGAGTCTTTAAAGATCGAATCACCGAGGTGTTGCTTCTACACTTGTACTAGGCCGAGCAGCAACATTCCCTTTCTCCCTAAGTGCAGTAGACGTCTGTCTTCTGTCCTCTGGAGTATGTATTGCTTGAGCTCACCACAGCCTAGTAGATGGAAATCGTCAGGATATTCTGGAAACCCTTTGGATTTCAGTCTGCTCAGGAGGTTACCACTGCTGCAAACCTCTGGATTTTACCACGCACTTTTAACAACCTCAGATGAAGGATGCAAGTCAACACTCGTGACAGCCACGGGCTTCCATGGCCTATCCATGATTGTTGGCTTTGCTTTCATAATCATCCTGTTTCTTATACCAACTAAACTGTCACTGTATTTTTTCATGACCATTTTATCTTTGACGGTTTTTAGATCTATTATGGATTTTCCTATATATCTTCACTCATCGGTGAGGGTCTTCTGTTAGTAGTAGTTACGACAACTGACTTCCAGTCAGTTAGCTGTGGCAGAATAGAAAAAAGAATGACCCACTGTATATTATTCGTATTATGTATCAATATATTATTCGTTTTATTGTTTGCAGTCATCCACTTCCAAGTTTCCGAAATAAACTTTCAGAAAAATCACATCCTTTGGAATGTCCGTTTGACTGAATAGGAGCACGGAAATGCTATTCCATCAAATTGTTTACAGTTTCCATTCCATTCCTCCTGTTTGATGTAGATATTGGCCTTTGGTTCTATCACTAGCTTTGCAAGTAAAAAAATTCATTAGAGCTCATATGGTAATTTTACTGTTGGCAATAAGTTTAGCATAAAATGAACACAGAAGAGGTTACAGTAGACCAAATATGAAAGTCAGTTGAAAAGAAAACATAGTGTTGAATGTTGACAGTAGGAATATAGTTATGAAGTTCCTTTATTATTATTCTATCCTTTCCCGTTTCTTTTGCAGGGGTGTTAATGTACAGATTCCAGTCCTATGGCTGGAGTGAAGAATAGTATCATGATTCTTGAGAGCAACTCTACTAAGTCTTCACGCTCATGTCACTCAAGGTTTTTTAATACCTATTATGTTAGTCGTGTTTGTAGTTTGTGAAGTCACATAAGTTGCATTCACTCAAGCAATAGTATCAAACAGCTATGGCATCAATTCTAGATGTGAATCGATATCGAATGTGAATCCATTTCACTGTGACAAGTGATTATTGCAGATATTCTATTCATGCCAGTAAGAAAGCTGTGCAGAAATAATATAATGTTTATGAAGAAAATAAGATTTGCTAATTTGTTGTATTATTCTCTTTCTTTTCAACAGATTGAATGACAACAGGCTCCACTTTTCATTCACTTGTATGACTATGAGCAGTTTGACCAAGTTGAAGAAGATGACTCGTTTGTAGTCTTCCTCATCAGCTCATTCCATCTACTGGCTTTCAAATCATTTAGTACAGAGCTCACCGTCTAGGTGTTCATCCAGTGTTTTGTTTGCTTATCATGCAGGATCATTTTCAAAGGAAAAGTATGTGTGTATGAGTTAGAGCTCTGATCCCAAGAGTCCATGTAGAAGCTTCCCCTGAGAAGTGTATCGTTTTTGCACCAATGCTACTGAAACGTGTGAATGTGGTATACCACGCATCCCAATAAGCGTCCAGAGCTTCACAGGCTGCTTCTTTGAAACGCCCAGTACTCATGACATTCCATTCATCTGAGGACTAAATATAGCCAACGTAGGCTGTGTTTGCCAAATAGACTTTGAAGTCTTCTTCACACAGTCCTTCATCGACGCCAGTTTTCAGATCGAAGAAACCCTTGCTCCATGAAGTGTGTGAACACATATACTCATGTTTTGTTTGCGATTTTAAAGTCATTCTTCAGTTTTGTTGGAGGAATGGTTCTGTATATGCCCCGTGGATCTGTGCATGAAAGCCCTAATAACTAATGTGAATCGACTTCACTACCAAGGGATGTTTTCATATCTATTGAGGATTTAGTTCATGTATTTCGATTTTAACTTTCTGTCTTACAGCCTTGTTTGTAGATCAAAGCTATTTGAAAGTGTCATCTGGTTTTCAATGGCTTGTGAGGTTATTCATGAGTGGTTTATAAAACCGAATGGATTGTACGTAGCCATACTTTGTTGTCATTCTATGAATTTGAAGAATGTCTGAAGAATGTCTGCAGTGATGCCTTAAAGATTCATACAATTGATGTCCAATATTTATCTCAATAGACTTGCTTTCAATTTGTAGTTTCCTATGCATATGTCTTTCTTTATGGATTTGGGTAGAAGTCGTATTGGAACACTGAAAAATCTGTGATATCAGCCGTGCTGACCTTCTTTCCGGTGGTCATCATTAAGATTTTCACGCTCACTGTCACTTTGTGCAATGCTATGGATCCTAGTGGAAACAGGTGCCGTTCATCCTACTTTTGTGAAGATTGAACTCATCGTAGAAAGTGGAATTTGTTGAAATATTTATGGTATCAATATATCCTGTGTATATAATTACCCAGATTACGGGTGCGTATCTGATTGCTAAGTTATAAAATGTATGAGATAGATGTGATCCATCAATGGCGATTGGATACGTGGTGGAGAGGTATTTTGGTGATGCAAGAGATTTAAATGATGTGATCAGAGTATTTATATCCCTTTTATGTGGATAATGGGTCTTGGATCGATGTTTGAAACATTCCAACCTTGTCTTTTGTTATGCATGGGAAGTGTCCAAAACGAAGATGATGCAGGTACGTACTTCAAGGGTAAGTATAGGGTTGAGGGCGTGACTATGAAGTGGGTTAGGGTTAGGATGTGGATAGGGTGTCGGGTGAGGGAAGGGTTAAGGTTACAGTGTGCAGAACAGCCCCCCAACTTGTTAGGGTGAGGGGTGAGGCGTGAGGGTTAGGGTTAGGGGTGAGGGTGAGGGTAAGGCTTCAAGGTGAGGGTGAGGGTAAGGGTTCAGGGTGAGGGTGTGGGTGAGGGCGAGGGTAAGGGCTCGGGGTGAGGGTTCAGGGTGAAGGTGTGGGTCTCACATCTGATAAACGATTGCATTCCAAATATACCCTTCATTTCCCTCGAACAGAGCTCTCACTGTTGGAGCCCTTGGCAGTGTGGAAGCCACCGGCCCCTAAGCCACCACAAGAACGCCTGGGGCCTAGGTGCAAAGGCAAGGCAGGAGCAGAGCTGAGGCCAGGAAGGTGCCAGTGGCGTCTCCCAACCTCGTGCAGACTGCTCCTTCCTGGGCAGGAAGTCTAGAAGCCAGGCAAGTCTGGGCAAGGCTCGCCCCAGGCAGAGCAGCCTCGCGCAAGGAACTCTGCCAGATCAGGGCTCTCAGCGGAGCTGGAGCTCTGCCATACTGGAGGCGCACTCGGCTCCACCCCAGCAAGGCTTGCAGCAGCAGGCGACTGGGCTGCCTCCTCTTCCCCGGAGGAGGCTCCCTTCCACTTGTCCTGTGCACTCGGCTTCCAGGCGGAGCCATACCTCGCCTCCTGCAGGTCTTGGCTCAGGGGTTACTTCCCCTGAGCTGGGGTTGTGGGCGGGAACCCAGACACGCAGGGGCAGGCCCCAACAACCTGCACACAGCTCTGCTGGGGAGAAGAGCATTAGGGAACCTATGTATTTCAGGCAAATGATGGGAGACCACAAGTGAGTCGCCAGCCTGCTGGCTGCAGACACCACCCAGGGGCCCTGGGTGCATGGTGCTCTCAATGTGGCGCTGAGTCTGGACAGCCAAGCAACAGCTGAAGGAGCTCTGCAGTTGCCCTTCCCTTCCCGTCGACAGAGCTCTCAGTGCTGGAGCCCTTGGAAGTGTGGAACTCAGCGATCCCTAAGCCCTCCCAAACACATGTCTCTGCTGGGGAGGAGAGTGCTAGGGAACATACGTCTCTCACACACTTTCTAGGCACACACAGGAGTCAGCCTCTGGGAGTGTGGGGATGCAAAACCCAGCCAGGGGCCCTTGGAACCTGGTGCTCTCCGTGCGGAGCTTAGTCTGGGCGGCCAAGCAACCGCTGAAGGAGCCCTGCTGTTGCCCTTCGCTTCCCTCTGACAGAGCTTTCACTGCTGGAGCCCTTGGCAGTGTGCAACCCACCAGCCCCTAAGCCCTCCTCAAGGACGCTGGGAACTAAGTGCAAAGGCAAGGCAGGGGTAGAGCTGAAGCCAGGAAGGCGCCAGTGGCGTTTCCCAGCCTCACACAGCCTGCTCCTTCCTGGGGAGGGAGCCTAAAAGCAAGGCAAGTCTGCGCAAGGCTCGCCTATGGCAGAGCATCTTGGCGACATGAACTCTGCTAGATCGGGCCTCTGAACAGAGCTAGAGATCTGCTGTACTGAGGCACACTTAACTCCGTGCAAGCAGGGCTTTCAACTTGACGGGGCTGGGCTGCCTCCTCTTCCCCCGAGGAGGCTCGCTTCCCTGCTGGCTGTGCACTCGCCTATCAGGCGGGGGCGCAGGGCTCCTCCAGCAGGTCTTGCCTCAGGGGCTGCTTCCCCTGAGTTTGGGGCTGTGGGCGGGAACCAGACACGCAGGATCAGGCCCCAAACACCTGCACATGTCTCTGCTGGGGAGGAGAGTGCTAGGGAACCTACGTCTGTCATACACTTTCTGGGCGCCCACGGAATCAGCCTCCGTGGTGTGCGGGACTGAAAACCCCAGCCAGGGGCCCTGGGAGCCTGGTGCTCTCCGTGTGGCGCTGAATCTGGGCGGCCAAGCAACCGCTGGAGGAGCCCTGCAGTTGCCCTTCCCTTCCCTCTGACAGAGTTCTCACTGCTGGAGCCCTTGGCAGTGTGCAACCCACCAGCCCCTAAGCCCTCCCTAACGACGCCTGGCATCTAATGTGCAAAGGCAAGGCAGGATTGGAGCTGAGGCAAGAAAGGCGCCAGTGGCGACTCCCAGGCTCCTGCTGCCTGCTCCTTCCTGGAGAGGCAGCCTAAAAGCAAGGCAAGATCTGGGCAAGGCTAGCCCCGGCAGAGCAGCCTCGCGCCAGGAACTCTGCCAGATCGGGGCTCTGAGCAGAGCTAGAGCTCTGCCGTACTGGAGGCGCACTTAGCTCCGTGCAAGCAGGGCTTTCAACTTGACGGGGCTGGGCTGCCTCCTCTTCCCCCGAGGAGGCTCGCTTCCCTGCTGGCTGTGCACTCGCCTATCAGGCGGGGGCGCAGGGCTCCTCCAGCAGGTCTTGCCTCAGGGGCTGCTTCCCCTGAGTTGGGGCTGTGGGCAGGAACCCAGACACGCAGGATCAGGCCCCAAACACCTGCACATGTCTCTGCTGGGGAGGAGAGTGCTAGGGAACCTACGTCTGTCATACACTTTCTGGGCACCCAAGGAATCAGCCTCCGTGTGTGCGGGGCTGAAAACCCCAGCCAGGGGCCCTGGGAGCCTGGTGCTCTCGGTGCGGCGCTGATTCTAGGCGGCCTAGAAACCGCTGGAGGAGCCCTGCAGTTGCCCTTCCCTTCCCTCTGACAGAGCTCTCACTGCTGAAGCCCTTGGCAGTGTGCAACCCACCACCCCCTAAGCCCTCCCCAACGACGCCTGGCACCTATGTGCAAAGGCAAGGCAGGATTGGAGCTGAGGCAAGGAAGGCGCCAGTGGCGTCTCCCAGGCTCCTGCTGCCTGCTCCTTCCTGGGAGAGGCAGCCTAAAAGCAAGGCAAGTCTGGGCAAGGCTAGCCCCCGGCAGAGCAGCCTCGCGCCAGGAACTCTGCCAGATCGGGGCTCTGAGCAGAGCTAGAGCTCTGCCGTACTGGAGGCGCACTTAGCTCCGTGCAAGCAGGGCTTTCCTCTTGACTGGGCTCGGCTGCCTCCTCTTCTCCCGAGGAGGCTCGCTACACTGCTGGCTGTGCTCTCGCCTATCAGGCGGGCGCGCAGGGCTCCTCCAGCAGGTCTTGCCTCAGGGGCTGCTTCCCCTGAGTTGGGGCTGTGGGCGGGAACCCAGACACGCAGGATCAGGCCCCAACCACCTGCACATGTCTCTGCTGGGGAGGAGAGTGCTAGGGAACCTACGTCTCTCACACACTTTCTAGGCACCCACGGAGTCAGCCTCTGGGAGTGTGGGGATGCAAAACCCAGCCAGGGGCCCTTGGAACCTGGTGCTCTCCGTGCGGAGCTTTGTCTGGGCGGCCAAGGAACCGCTGAAGGAGCCCTGCTGTTGCCCTTCGCTTCCCTCTGACAGAGCTTTCACTGCTGGAGCCCTTGGCAGTGTGCAACCCACCAGCCCCTAAGCCCTCCTCAAGGACGCTTGGGACCTAAGTGCAAAGGCAAGGCAGGGGTAGAGCTGAAGCCAGGAAGGCGCCAGTGGCGTTTCCGAGCCTCACACAGCCTGCTCCTTCCTGGGGAGGGAGCCTTAAAGCAAGGCAAGTCTGCGCAAGGCTCGCCTATGGCAGAGCATCTTGGTGCCAGGAACTCTGCCAGATCGGGCCTCTGAACAGAGCTAGAGATCTGCCGTACTGGAGTCGCACTTAGCTTCCGTGTAAGCAGGGATTTCAGCTTGACGGGGACTTGGCTGCCTCCTCTTCCCCCGAGGAGGCTCGCTTCCCTGCTGGCTGTGCACTCGCCTATCAGGCGGGGGCGCAGGGCTCCTCCAGCAGGTCTTGCCTCAGGGGCTGCTTCCCCTGAGTTGGGGCTGTGGGCAGGAACCCAGACACGCAGGATCAGGCCCCAAACACCTGCACATGTCTCTGCTGGGGAGGAGAGTGCTAGGGAACCTACGTCTGTCATACACTTTCTGGGCACCCAAGGAATCAGCCTCCGTGTGTGCGGGGCTGAAAACCCCAGCCAGGGGCCCTGGGAGCCTGGTGCTCTCCGGTGCGGCGCTGATTCTAGGCGGCCTAGAAACCGCTGGAGGAGCCCTGCAGTTGCCCTTCCCTTCCCTCTGACAGAGCTCTCACTGCTGGAAGCCCTTGGCAGTGTGCAACCCACCACCCCCTAAGCCCTCCCCAACGACGCCTGGCACCTATGTGCAAAGGCAAGGCAGGATTGGAGCTGAGGCAAGGAAGGCACCAGTGGCGTCTCCCAGGCTCGCTCAGACTAGCTCCTTCCTGGGAGAGGCAGCCTAAAAGCAAGGCAAGTCTGGGCAAGGCGAGCCCCCGGCAGAGCAGCCTCGCGCCAGAAACTCTGCCAGATCGGGGCTCTGAGCAGAGCTAGAGCTCTGCCGTACTGGAGGCGCACTTAGCTCCGTGCAAGCAGGGCTTTCCTCTTGACTGGGCTCGGCTGCCTCCTCTTCTCCCGAGGAGGCTCGCTACACTGCTGGCTGTGCTCTCGCCTATCAGGCGGGCGCGCAGGGCTCCTCCAGCAGGTCTTGCCTCAGGGGCTGCTTCCCCTGAGTTGGGGCTGTGGGCGGGAACCCAGACACGCAGGATCAGGCCCCAACCACCTGCACATGTCTCTGCTGGGGAGGAGAGTGCTAGGGAACCTACGTCTCTCACACACTTTCTAGGCACCCACGGAGTCAGCCTCTGGGAGTGTGGGGATGCAAAACCCAGCCAGGGGCCCTTGGAACCTGGTGCTCTCCGTGCGGAGCTTTGTCTGGGCGGCCAAGGAACCGCTGAAGGAGCCCTGCTGTTGCCCTTCGCTTCCCTCTGACAGAGCTTTCACTGCTGGAGCCCTTGGCAGTGTGCAACCCACCAGCCCCTAAGCCCTCCTCAAGGACGCTTGGGACCTAAGTGCAAAGGCAAGGCAGGGGTAGAGCTGAAGCCAGGAAGGCGCCAGTGGCGTTTCCGAGCCTCACACAGCCTGCTCCTTCCTGGGGAGGGAGCCTTAAAGCAAGGCAAGTCTGCGCAAGGCTCGCCTATGGCAGAGCATCTTGGTGCCAGGAACTCTGCCAGATCGGGCCTCTGAACAGAGCTAGAGATCTGCCGTACTGGAGTCGCACTTAGCTTCGTGTAAGCAGGGATTTCAGCTTGACGGGGACTTGGCTGCCTCCTCTTCCCCCGAGGAGGCTCGCTTCCCTGCTGGCTGTGCACTCGCCTATCAGGCGGGGGCGCAGGGCTCCTCCAGCAGGTCTTGCCTCAGGGGCTGCTTCCCCTGAGTTGGGGCTGTGGGCAGGAACCCAGACACGCAGGATCAGGCCCCAAACACCTGCACATGTCTCTGCTGGGGAGGAGAGTGCTAGGGAACCTACGTCTGTCATACACTTTCTGGGCACCCAAGGAATCAGCCTCCGTGTGTGCGGGGCTGAAAACCCCAGCCAGGGGACCCTGGGAGCCTGGTGCTCTCCGGTGCGGCGCTGATTCTAGGCGGCCATAGCAAACCGCTGGAGGAGCCCTGCAGTTGCCCTTCCCTTCCCTCTGACAGAGTTCTCACTGCTGGAGCCCTTGGCAGTGTGCAACCCACCAGCCCCTAAGCCCTCCTTAAGGAGGACTGGGACCTAAGTGCAAAGGCAAGGCAGGATTGGAGCTGAGGCAAGGAAGGCGCCAGTGGCGTCTCCCAGGCTCCTGCTGCCTGCTCCTTCCTGGGGAGGCAGCCTAAAAGCAAGGCAAGTCTGGGCAAGGCTAGCCCCCGGCAGAGCAGCCTCGCGCCAGAAACTCTGCCAGATCGGGGCTCTGAGCAGAGCTAGAGCTCTGCCGTACTGGAGGCGCACTTAGCTCCGTGCAAGCAGGGCTTTCCTCTTGACTGGGCTCGGCTGCCTCCTCTTCTCCCGAGGAGGCTCGCTACACTGCTGGCTGTGCTCTCGCCTATCAGGCGGGCGCGCAGGGCTCCTCCAGCAGGTCTTGCCTCAGGGGCTGCTTCCCCTGAGTTGGGGCTGTGGGCCGGGAACCCAGACACGCAGGATAAGGCCCCAACCACCTGCACATGTCTCTGCTGGGGAGGAGAGTGCTAGGGAACCTACGTCTCTCACACACTTTCTAGGCACCCACGGAGTCAGCCTCTGGGAGTGTGGGGATGCAAAACCCAGCCAGGGGCCCTTGGAACCTGGTGCTCTCCGTGCGGAGCTTTGTCTGGGCGGCCAAGGAACCGCTGAAGGAGCCCTGCTGTTGCCCTTCGCTTCCCTCTGACAGAGCTTTCACTGCTGGAGCCCTTGGCAGTGTGCAACCCACCAGCCCCTAAGCCCTCCTCAAGGACGCTTGGCGACCTAAGTGCAAAGGCAAGGCAGGGTAGAGCTGAAGCCAGGAAGGCAGCCAGTGGCGTTTCCGAGCCTCACACAGCCTGCTCCTTCCTGGGGAGGGAGCCTTAAAGCAAGGCAAGCAAATAAGGCAATAGCAGAGCATCTTGGTGCCAGGAACTCTGCCAGATCGGCCTCTG
>NW_017192364.1:0-10319 GCF_001704415.2 Capra hircus
ACCTAACCTCTGGAACTTCCAAAGGGTCCTTCACACCCTTGCTGCAACTCAAGAAGTTCCCGACATACCCGTCTCCACTCGAGAGGAAGCACGAGAGTCCCGCCCACATCCAGAGGAGCCCCGTTTCGCTCCTAGCTCGAGAGGAGGGATCCTTTCCCTGCGTGGTCGGGAAAGAATTCCCGGCGTTCCCGTCGCATCTCAAGAGGAGGCGCTCTCCACAGGAAAGGCGAGAGGAACTCCAGGGTCGTGCCACCATTCCCAGAGTCCCCCAGATGTCTCAGTCCATTCCAGGGAAACCTGTTTTCCCTGCACTGCCTCGACTTTCAAGCCGAGGATCGACTCACACCACGGTGGCACGTGGGACAGCCCTGTGGGAAAGCCTCGTGGAAAAAAGCCTCGAGGGAAAGCCACAGATCCCTTGATCCACGCGAAGGGAAGCGGGACACTGCTGCTACAGCTCGGAGGAAAGGCAGGTGCATGACCCCACTCGAGACGAGGACTGACTCCCCTGGGAGACTCCAGAAATACCCAAGATCCATGTCAGCACTGGAGAGGAATGCTCAGGTTCCGGCACCGACTCCACACAAGATCTTAGGCCCGGCATCGACGGGAGAGGAATCCCGAGAGGCCCCGAGCAACTCGCATGGGGACTGGCCTTTCCTGAGGCCACCAGAGCGGGTCCCTGAGGTCCCCGTCGTAAGTAAAGAGCAACTGCGCAACTCGACAAAGTCCAGGAGGTTCTCCCCTCCAGGCGAGATGAGGCCCATTTCCCGCTGAGCGTCTCGAGGCTAATCACATCGAACGTCTCGAACTTCCAAAGGGTCCTTCACACCCTTGCTGCAACTCAAGAAGTTCCCCGACATACCCGTCTCCACTCAAGAGGAAGCACACGAGAACCCCGCCAACATCCAGAGGAGCCCCGTTTCCGCCCCTAGCTCGAGAGGCGGATCCTTTCCCTGCGTGGTCGAGAAAGAATTCCTGGCGTTCCGGTCGCATCTCAAGAGGAGGCGCTCTCCACAGGAAAGGCGAGAGGAACTCCAGGGTCGTGCCACCATTCCCAGAGTCCCCCAGATGTCTCAGTCCATTCCAGGGAAACCTGTTTTCCCTGCACTGTCTCGACTTTCAAGCTGAGGATCGACTCACACCACGGTGGCACGTGGGACAGCCCTGTGGGAAACCCTCGAGGGAAAGCCACAGATCCCTTGATCCACGCGAAGGGAAGCGTGACACTGCTGCTGCTACAGCTCGGAGGAAATCGCATGTGCATGCCCCCACTCGAGATGCAGAATGATTTTCCTGGGGAGACTCCAGAAGTACCCCAAGATCCCTGTCAGCACTGGAGAGGAATCCTCAGGTTCCGGCACCGACTCCACACAAGATCTTAGGCCCCTGCATCGACGGAGAGGAATCCTGAGAGGCCCCAAGCAACTCGCATGGGGACTGGCCTTTCCTGAGGCCAACAGACCGGGTCCCTGAAGTCCCCGTCGTAAGTCGAGAGCACCTGCCGAAACTCGGTAAAATACAGGAGGTTCTCCCCTGCAGGCGAGATGAGGCCAGTTTCCACTGAGGTGTCTCGAGGCTAATCACACTTGACCTCTGGAACTTCCAAAGAGTCTTTCACAGTCAAGCTGCAACTCAAGAAGTTCCCCGACACACCCGTCTCCACTCAAGAGGAAGCAGGATGGTCCCGGCCACATCCTGAGGAGCTCCGTTTCCGGCTCGTACCTCGAGATGAGGGATCCTTTCCCTGCTTGTTCGGAAAAGAATTCCCGGCATTCCCATCGCATCTCAAAGGTGGCGCTCTCCAAAGGAAAGGGGAGAGGAACTGCAGGGTCGTGCCACCATTCCAAGACTCCCCCAGATGTGTCAGTCCGTTCCACAGGAACCTGTTTTCCCTGCACTGCCTCGGCTTTCATGCCGAGGATCGACTCACACCACCGTGACACGTGGGACAGCCCTGTGGGAAAGCCTCGTGGGAAAGACTCGAGGGAAAGCCACAGATCCCTTGGTCCACGCAAGGGGAACCGTGACACTGCTGCTACAGCATGGGAGGAAATGGCACGCTCATGCCCCCACTCGAGACGAGGCCTGACTCCCTTGTGGAGACTCCAGAAGTACCCCAAAATCCATGTCAGCACTGGAGAGGAATCCTCAGCTTCCGGCCCCGACTCCACACAAGGAGAGCACCTGCTGAAACTCGGAAATATCCAGGAGCCTCTCCGTTCCAGGCGACATGAGGCCCATTTCTGCTGAGGCATCTCGAGACTAACCACACCTAACCTCTGGAACTTCCAAAGGGTCCTTCACACCCTTGCTGCAACTCAAGAAGTTCCCCGACATACCCTTTCCTCTTCACGTTCTGCCATAATGGTGGTGTCATCTGCATATCTAAGTTTATTGATTTTCTACCGGCAATCTTGATTCCAGTTCATGTATCTTCCATCCCAGCATGTTTCATGATGTACTCTGCATATAAGTTAAATAAACAGGGTGACAATATACAGCCTTGACATACTCCTTTTCCTTTTTGGAACCAGTCTGTTGTTCCATGTCCTGCTCTAACTGTTGCTTCCTGACCTTCATCCAGATTTCTCAAGAGGCAGGTTAGGTGGTCTGGTATTCCCATCTCTTTCAGAATTGTGGCTAAAACAACAGTATAAGGACCTTTCCGATGTCAGGCCAAGGAATTGTGTTTCCAGTCATTGAGCCACACCTGATCACTGAGCACAAATTCATGAATCTGTTCCTCAAGGGGGAATGATATTCTTTTTTATACAAACTTAGTTACCTGATTTATTACCTTACCTAATTGTTCCATCTGCTGTGAAATCCCACCCCCTTACTTGTGGCAAATCTGCTAACACCTGCCTCACTGTGGGAGGGGTCTCCCATAGAAAATTTCATAAGGACAACAACTGTGGGAACGTGCGTTACCCGTAATATGAGTAAGTCTGCCGGAAGCAAGCCCATCCATGTACAGTCAGTCTCTATGATCCATTTTGAAAGTGTCTCTTCAAGAGTTTGGTTGTTTCTTTCCACCATTCCAGAACACTGGGGCCTATATGCTGTATGTAATTTCCACTGATATTTAGAGCTTCACATACCTGTTAATTAACGCGGCTACAAAGACAGGGCCATTGTCGGATTCTATACTGGTTGGAAACCCAAGTCTGGGAATTATTTCTCAAATCAGCGAGCTACTTCATTTTCTTTTTCAGATCAGGTAGGGAAGGCCTCTGCCCAACCGGAGAAGGTACCTACTATTCTAGTAAGTCATGATAACAGGTGACTGCCTTTGCTTCCCCGAAGGACACTCGCTTTCCCTGCATCCTGAGAACTCCACGTCTCAGCCAGTTGGAAAAGCGCTTCTTGGAGGTCATTATTCAGGGGCAATTTCCCCTGGAGCCCGGGGCCATTAGGGAGCGGCTCCACACTCCCAGGGAAAGGCCAGAGCCACAGCCACACATCTGTCCCATCCCCTTTGCTCTGTAGGAGAGCTCTCGTGAGCCCTAGGGTCTGTCAGGAAAATTCTTGGCTCCTATGGGGACACATTCTATGTGTGAAACTGCATCCAGGACCTAGGGGCCACAGGGCGCCTGTTTCTCTCGGGGGCGGAAGGGGTGGGGGGCCTGAAGCAGTGCGGCCCAGCAACAGCTTCCACATCCATCCAATTGCTCTTTTCTTACCTCTGATAGAACTAGCTTTGTTCCAGCCTTTGGGCAATTTGGAGGCAAGCGGGCCCCACTTCCTCCCCAAGGAGGCATGGGACCTACTCTGAGTGGAAATGCCCCCTCACGCGGAGCTGAACCCAGGGAAGGCACCCAGTCATGTCTGACACATTCCTGCATCCTGCTTCTTCATGAGCAATACCGCTATAAGCTAGGAATGTCTTTCCAAGGCTCAGAAAGGACAGGGGAGATGCATGGTGCTGCCTCTGGAATTTCGGTCCTCTGAGCAGACCTGGAGGTCTCCCCTTGAAGGAGCTAACCAGTTTCTTCCAAATACAGGCTTGCAAACACCACACTGGGTGGCTGCCTCTTCTTCCCTGAAGGACGATCACTTTCCCCGCATCCTGTGAACTCTGCATCCCAGCCTGCTGGAAAAGCGCTTCTTGGAGCGTCATTTTTCAGGGAACAATTTTCCCTGGAGCCCCGGGGCCGTAGGGAGGGCCCCATGCTCGCTGGGGAAAGGCAGAGTCACATCCACAGTCTGTTCTACCCCTTTTGCCCTGTAGGAGAGCTCTAGTGAGCCTAGATCTGTCAGGAAAATTCTTGGCTCCTATGGGGACACACCCTGTGTGTTAACCTGCATATCGGACCTAGGGGCCACAGGGCGCCTGTTCCTCTCGGGGGGACCCTGAAAGTGGTGCGGCCCCAGCAACAGCCTGAACATCCATCCGATTGCTCTTTTCTTCCTTCTGATAGAGCTAGCTTTGCCTTCTCGCTTTGCGCATTTCGGAAGCCAGGGGGAGCCCCACCGCTGTTGTCCTGGGTCTATTGGGATTCTATTGGAGGTACCGGGTCTATTGGACACCAGCATGGCACCCGACCCCCTCAGACACACTCCCGCAGCCTCCTTCCCCATGGGCAGGACTGTTCTGACCTAGGAATGTGTTCCCAAGGCTCAGAAAATGCAGGGAAACACACGGCCCTGACTCTGGAACTGAGGCCGTTGGAGCAGGCCTGGAGGTCTGACGTCTGAGACGCCAAACACTTGCTGCAAGATACAGGTGTGAAAACACACTCTCTGGGGCTGCCTTTCCTTCCTCCAAGGAAGAGAGCTTTTCCAGTCTCCTCCGTGCTGAGTCATACAAGGCTGGAAAGGTCTGGCTTAGAGGGCATTTCTCAGCGGCAATGGCCCCTGAGGCCCTGCACCCAGGGAGGGATCCTACCCTCCCAGGGGAAGTCAAAGCAACCTCCAAACAGCTGTTCTCTCATGTTTCCTCTGCAGGAGGGAGCTAGTGAGCCCAGGTCTGTCTGGAACGTTCTTGGATCCTGCGGGGAAATCATCCTGGGAGCCCACCTGGATACCAGTCGTAGGGGCTAAAATTCGCATTTTCCTTCCTTGGAGCCCTAACGCAGTACAGCCTAGCAACTGCTTGAAAATCCATCCTGTTGCTGTTTTCTTCCCTCTGACAGAGCGAGCTTTGCTCCCCATTTTGGGATTTCAGAAGCAAGGTGGTGGCCTGCAACTCCTTGCCTGGGGTCCATTGGAGGGTGCAAGGTGCCCTCGACCAGGTGACCCCAGCATGACACCTGGCCCCCCTCAGACACACTCCCGCAGCAGTCCCCATGGGCAGGACTGCTCTCAACTAGGAATGTGTTTGCAAGGCCAGGAAACTGCAGGGAGACACAAGGCCCTGATTCTGGCATCTGAGTCTGTTGGAACAGGCCTGCAGGTCTTCTGTCTAACAAGCCAAAACACTTGCTGCAAGATACAGGCCTGAAAACACACTCTTGGGCTGCCTTTCCTTCCTCCAAGGAAGAGAGTTTTCTCAGCTCCTGTGGGCTGAGAGTCACACAGCGGCTGAAAAGCACTATGCTGGGAGATTCTTTTTCATTGGCCATGGCCCCTGAGGCCCTGTGCTCAGGGGAGGGCTCCCTCCCTCCCAGGGAAAGTCAAAGGAAGCTCCAAACGGCTGTTCAATCATGTTTCTGAGAGAGTCATTGCCAAGGCAGGTTTCTAAGAAGTTCAAGGGTCCCCAAGGAGGAGAGGGGTCTAGAATTCTCAAGGAGGAAGAAAGGACAAACTGTTTTTCCCTCTACATTCCTTAGGATTATATAACAGATCATGCATCCTTCTTGAGGACGGTCTCTGGAAAAAACCTTCTGGCTAATCCTGTTATCTGAAAATGTCAATTATGGGAGTAGGTCTAGTGAGTCTTTACAACCTCCAGACATTCTTTTGTTCGTCATAACTTATTGGAGAGTATATAACTCCATTACTAACACTAGCAAGGGGGTACGTTTTCTGCCCCTTGTGATGTCTCTGTCAGAAGCTTTCTCTATCTCCTTTATACTTTAATAAAACTCTATTGCACAAAAGCTCTGAGCAATCAAGCCCTCGTCTTGGGCCCTGGATTGAATTCTTCTCCTCCATAAGCCAAGAATCCCAGCATCTTTTCGTGGTTCAGCAACAATATTTCATTTCCTCTGCAGGAGAGAGCTAGTGAGCTTAGGTCTGTCTGGAACATTCTTGGATCCTGTGGGGAAAATATCCTGTGCACACATCTGGATACTGGGCCTAGAGGCCAAAATTTGCATTTCTTTCCCGGGGAGCCCTAACGTGGTGTGACTTAGCAACTGGCTTGAAAATCCATCCCATTGCTGTTTTCCTCCTTCTGGACAGAGCTGGCTTTGTTCCCTGCTTTGGGATATCTCAACCGAAGGGCCGGTCCATAGCTACTCGCCTGGGGGCCCATTGGATGTGCAAGGTGCCCTCGACTAGGTGACCCTAGCATGGCACTCAGCCCGCTCAAACACACTCCGAGGCTTCTTTCTCATGGGAAGCACTGCTCCAACCTAGGAATGTGTCTGCAATGCTTGGAAAGTGCAGTGAGACACACAGCCCTGACTCTGCAATTGAGGCCCTCAGAGCAAGCCTGCAGCTCTGATGTCTGAGAAGCAAAACACTTGCTGCAAAGAGAGGCCTGAAAACACACTCTCTGTGGATGACTTTCCTTCCTCTAAGGAAGATAGTTTTCCCAGTCTCCTGCTTCCTGAATGTCACACAGCTGGAATGCGCTTGCTTGGAGGTCGTGATTCAGTGGCAATGACCCTGAGGCCCTTTGCCCAGGGAGGGCTCCCACACTCACAGGCAAATCAAAGCAACTTCCAAGTGAGTCAGCTCTTCACATCAAGTGGCCAAAGTATTGGAGTTTCAGGTTCAGTATTAGTCCTTCCAATCTATATTCAGACCTGATTTCCTTTAGGATGGAGTGGTTGCGTCTCCTTGTAGTCTAAGCGACCTACAAGCATCTTCTTCCAACACCACAGTTCAAAAAGCATCTAATTTTCAGCTGTCACTTTCTTTATAGTACATCTTTCATATCCATCCATGACATATGGAAAAACCATAGCCTTGACTGGATGGATCTTTGTTGGCAAAGCAACGTCTCGGCTTTTTAATATGCTGTCTAGTTTGGTCATCACTTTTCTTCCAAGTCATAAATATGTTTTAAGTTCATGGAGGCAGCCATCACCTGCAGTGATTTCCAAGCCCCCCAAAATAGTCTGCTGCTGTTTCCAATGTGTTCCCATCTATTTGCCATGAAGTGATGAGACTGGATGCAATGATTTTAGTTTTCTGAATGCTGAGCTTTAAGCTAACTTTTTCACTCTCCTCTTTCACTTTCATCAGGAGACTCTTTAGTTCTTCTTCACTTTCTGCCATAAGGGTGGTGTCATCTGCATATCTGAGATTCTTGATATTTCTCCCAGCAATCTGGATTCCAGCGTGTGCTTCCTCCAGCCCAGTGTTTCTCATGATGTACTCTGCATATAAGTTAAATAAGCAGGGTGACAATACACTGCCTTGACATATTCCTTTTCCTATTTAGAACCAGTCTGTTGTTCCATGTCCAGTTCGAACTGTTTCTTCCTGACCTGCATACAGGTTTCTCAAGAGACAGGTCAGGTGGTCTGGTATTCCCATCTCTTTCAGAATTTTTCCCAGTTTATTGTATCCTACACAGTCAAAGGCTTTGGCATAGTCAATAAAGCAGAAATAGATGTCTTTTTTTCTGGAACTCTCTTGCTTTTTCAATGATCCAGTGGATGTTGGCAGTTTGATCTCTGGTTTTCTCTGCATGTTTTAAATCCCTCTTGAACATTTGGAAGTTCACAGTTCATGTGAACTTGGAGAATTTTGAGCATTACTTTACTAGTGTGTGAGATGAGTGCAATTGTGCAGCAGCTTGAATATTCTTTGTCATTGCCTTTCTTTGGGATTGGAATGAAAACTGACCTAATGACTAGATGTTTTCAATTGCATATGCTGAAAGAACTGGCTGTGCAGTTTTGAAGAAAAAAAAATCATTTTAACCCATTTTCTCTGAAGTGCAAGGCATATCATGGCCATCCCTGAATCATAAAGTCACCTTTTCTTTATGTAGTCATAGTTTCATGCCTAAATTATAGGCCAACTCGTGCTCAAATGGACTCTGATGTCAGGGGCAGATCAACTAATAAAAAGCTTGGATTGTCCCTCTGGAGGAAAGTGAGATCTTGGTCCCACGAGAAGAATCTGAAGGGTTAAGGGAACTTTGCAAGAGTGGGGAAAGCTTAGTCCATCCTACATGTAGCAAAAATCTTAAATAAGGCTTATTTACTTTACCGAAGTAAAAAAACAGATGATGAAAACAATTATAAATCAATGAAAGGTAAAGAAATCCATAGTCTGTTATCAAAAATTGCATTCTAAGAAAACTTTGTTCTCTTAACCTAGAGAGGAGACTAAATTCCATCTGGTACCAGCTTACCAGAGAAGACAAACAAACAAACAAACAAATTATCGGTAAGCTTAAAAAAAGTATATTCCATATATCTTGAAGTAGCAGTATTTCTGCAAAGGCATCAGTGTGAAACCATAGAGGACATGGTTAAAACCTGATTAAATAGAAATTGACAATGTAATCCTGGTCACTGCTGCGACTTGAAATGCTTTAATATGATAACTGGAATTATAACTGACAGCAATTTGACCAGGACATATCAGATTTTTCACGGATGTCAGATAATTTCTAGGATATCTATATTAGGAACTGAAGGAATCTTTGAACCTAGGAAAGAAAACAACAGTCTCAAAGGCCCTTGCTGAATCATCTATCAGCAAGGAATGTCTTTGCAAGGATCGCAAAGTGAAGGGAAAATACACCGACCTGCCTCTGCAACTTTGGTCCTCTGAGCAGATCTGGAGGTCTCCCTTTGTATAAGCTAACCTGTTCCTTCCAAATAGAGGTTTGCAACACAAAACAAGTGGCCGCCTATTCTTCCCGAAGGAGGCTCTCTTTCCCCACATCCTGCGAACACCCTTTCCCAGCCTCCTGGAAAAGCGCTTCTTGCAGTTCCTTTCAGAAAATCCTATGGACGGAGAAGCCTGGTAGGCTGCAGTCCGTGGGGTCGCTGAGGGTCGGACCACGACTGAGCGACTGCACTTTCATTTTCACTTTCATGCATTGGAGAAGGCAATGGCAACCCACTTACTGTTCTTGCCTGGAGAATCCCAGGGACGGGGAGCCTAGTGGGCTACCGTCTATGGCGTCGCACAGAGTCGAACACGACTGAAGCAACTTAGCAGCAGCAGCAGCAGCAGTTCCTTTCTTAGGGGCAGTTATCCCTGAGATTGGGACCTGGAAAGGCAGAGCCACCTCCACACACACGTCTTTTCTGTCCCCTTTCCTCTGGAGGAGAGCTCTAGTGAGCCTAGGTCTGTCAGGAAAAATTCTTGGCTTTGACGGGATCCCACCCAGTGTGTGAACCTGCATACCCGACCTAGGGGCCACAGGCACCTGTTTTGCTCGAGTGGGTCCTGGAGGGGTGCCAGCATAGCAAGAGCTTAAAAATCCATCCAATTTGTTTTTTTTTTTACCTCGGAGAGAACGAGTTTGCTCCACCTCCACCCTTTGGCAGTGTGGAGGGAAGAGGGCACCACCTCTCCCAAAGGGGACATAGGGCCTACCAGGAGAGAAAGGCCCCTTGAGGAGCTGAGCCCAGGTAGGCAGCCAGTGATGTCAAGCACACTCCCGCTGCTTGCTTCTTCATGGGCACTCCACGATCTGCTAGGAATGTCTTTGCAAGGATCTCAAAGGGAAGGGGAGATACATGGCCCTGTCTCTGGAACTTCAGTCCTCTGAGCAGATCTGGAGGTCTTGAGTGTATAAGCAAACCTGTTCCTTCCAAATAGAGGCTTGCAAACAACCCCGGTGGTTGCCTCTTCTTCCCGAAGAAGTCTTTCTTTTCCCCACATGCTGCGAACTCCCTGTCCCAACCCTCCAAGAATAGCGCTTCTTGCCATTCCTTTCTTAGAGGCAGTTATCCCTGAGCTTGGGGCCGTAGGACTAGCCCCACACTCACAGGGAAAGGCAAAGACTCCTCCATACATCTCCTCTATCCCCTTTCTCTGGAGGAGAGCTCTAGTGAGCCTAGGTCTTTCAGGAAAATTCTTGCTTGGACAGGATCTCACCCTGTTTGTGAACCTGCATACCCAACCAGGGGCCACAAGAGCACCTGTTTCAGTAAAGTGGGCCCTGAAGGGTGCCAGCCTAGCAAGAGCTTGAAAACCCATTCAATTGCTGTTTTTGTACCTCTGACAGAGCGAGC
>NW_017192365.1:0-10319 GCF_001704415.2 Capra hircus
TTTCCCACCAGGGCTGTCCCACGTGCCACCGTGGTGTGAGTCTATCCTCGGCTTGAAAGTCAAAAACAGTGCAGAGAAAACAGGTTTCCCTGGAATGGACTGAGACATCTGGGGGACTCTGGGAATGCTGGCATGACCCCGGAGTTCCTCTCGCCCTTTCCTGTGGAGAGCGCCTCCTCTTGGGGTTGCGACAGGAACTCCGGGAATTCTTTCTCGAGCACGCAGGGAAAGGATCCCTCCTCTCGAGCTAGGGAGGTGGAAACGGGGCTCCTCTGGATGTGGTCGGGACTCTCGTGCTTCCTCTCGAGTGGAGACGGGTATGTCAGGGAACTTCTTGAGTTGCAGTAAAGGTGTGAAGGATCATTTGGAATTTCCATAGGTCAGGTGTGATTAGCCTCAGGACGCCTCAGCGGAAATGGGCCTCATCTCGCCTGGAGGGGTAGAACCTCCTGGATTTTCTCGAGTTGTGTCAGGTGCACTGGACTTACGACGGGGGACCTCAGGGACGCGCCCTGGTGGCATCGGGTAAAGGAAATTTTCCTTGCGAGTTACTCGGGGGGCCTCTCGGGTTTCCTCTACCGTCGATGCCGGGGGGGCCTAAGACCCTTGTGTGGAGTCGGTGCCAGGACCTGAGGATTCCTCTCCAGTGCTGACATGGATCTTTGGGGTACTTCTGGAATCTCCCAGGGAAGTCAATCCTCGTCTAGAGTTGGGGCATGCACGTGCCCTTTCCTTCCCGAGCTGTAGCAGCAATGTCACGCTTCCCTTCGCATGGAACAAGGGATCTGGGGGCATTCCCTCGAGGCTTTCCCAAAACGCTTTCCCCTGAGGCTTTCCCACAGGGCTGTCCCACGTGCCACCGTGTTGTGAGTCGATCCTCGGCTTGAAAGGCGAGGCAGTGCAGGGAAAACTGGTTTCCCTGGAATGGACTGAGGCATCTGGGGGACTCTGGGAATGGTGGCACGACCCTGGAGTTCCTCTCGCCTTTCCTGTGGGAGAGCGCCTCCTCTTTAGATGCGACGGGAACGCCGGGAATTCTTTCCCGACCACGCATGGAAAGGATCCCTCCTCTCGAGATAGGAGGCGGAAACGGGGCTCCTCTGGATGTAGGCGGGACTCACGTGCTTCGTCTCGAGTGGAGACGGGTATGTTCGGGGAACTTCTTGATTTGCAGCAAGGGTGTGAAGGACCCGTTGGAAGTTCCGGAGGTTAGGTGTGATTAGCCTCGAGACGCCTCTGCGGAAATGGGCCTCATCTCACCTGGAGGGGAGAACCTCTTGGATTTTCTCGAGTTGCGGCAGGTGCTCTCGACTTACGACGGGGACCTCAGGGACCTGCTTTGGTGGCCTCAGGAAAGGCCATTCCCCATGCGAGTTGCTCGGGGCCTCTCGGGATTCCTCTCCCGTCGATGCCGGGGCCTAAGACCTTGTGTGGAGTCAGTGCCGGAACCTTAGGATTCCTCTCCAGTGCTGACATGGATCTTGGGTGTACTTCTGGAGTCTCCCCAGGGGAGTCAGTCCTCGTCTCGAGTGGGGGCATGCACGTGCACGTGCCTCTCGAGCTGTAGCATTAGTGTCGCGCTTCCATTCGCGTGGATCAAGGGATCTGTGGCTTTCCCTCGAGGCTTTCCCACGAGGCTTTCCCACGACGCATTCCCACAGGGCTGTCCCACGTGCCACCGTGGTGTGAGTCGATCCTCAGCTTGAATGTCGACGCAGTGCTGGGAAAACAGGTTTCCCTGGAATGGACGGAGACATCTGGGGGACTCTGGGAATGGTGGCACGACCCTGGAGTTCCTCTCGCCTTTCCTGTTGAGAGAGCCTCCTCTTGAGATGCGACGGAAATGCCGGGAATTCTATCCCGACCACGCAGGGAAAGGATCCCTCCTCTCGAGCTAGGAGGAGGAAACGGTGTTGCTCTGGATGTGGGCGGGACGCTCGGGTTCCTCTTGAGTGGAGACGGGTATGTCGAGGAACTTCTTGAGTTGCAGCAAGGGTGTGAAGGACCCTTTGGAAGTTCCAGGGTTTAAGTGTGATTACCGCCTAGTTGCCTCAGAGGAAATGGGCCTCATCTAGCCTCGAGGGGAGAACCTCCTGGATTTTCTCGAGTTGCGGCAGGTGCTCTCGACTTACGACGAGGGCCTCAGGGACCCGCTCTGGTGGCCTCAGGAAAGGCCAGTCCCCATGCGAGTTGCTCGGGGGCCTCTCGGGATTCCTCTCCCGTCGATGCCGGGGCCTAAGACCTTGTGTGGACTCAGTGCCGGAACCTGAGGATTCCTCTCCAGTGCCGACATGGATCTTGGGGTTCTTCTGGAGTCTCCCCAGGGGAGTCAGTCCTCGTCTCGAGAGGGGGCATGCACGTGCGATTTCCTCCGGAGCTGTAGCAGCAGTGTCTCGCTTCCCTTCGCGTGGATCAATGGGTTTGTGGCTTTCCCTCGAGGCTTTCCCCGAGGCTTTCCCACGAGGCTTTCCCACGAGGCTTTCCCACAGGGCTGTCCCACGTGCCACCGTGGTGTGAGTTGATCCTCGGCTTGAAAGTCGACGCAGTGCAGGGAAAACAGGTTTCCGTGAAATGGACTGAGACATCTGGGGGACTCTGGGAATGGTGGCACGACCCTGGAGTTCCTCTCGCCTTTCCTGAGGAGAGCGCCTCCTCTTGAGATGTGACGGGAACACCGGGTATTCTATCCCGACCACGCAGTGAAAGGATCCCTCCTCTCGAGCAAGGAGGCGGAAACGGGGCTCCTCTGGATGTGGGCAGGCCTCTCGTGCTTCCTCTCGAGTGGAGACAGGTATGTCAGGGAACTTCTTGAGTTGCAGCAAGGACGTGAAGGACCCTTTGGAAGTTCCAGAGGTCAGGTGTGATAAGCCTTGAGTCGCCTCTGCGGAAATGGGCCTCATCTCGCCTGGAGGGGAGAACCTCCTGGATTTTCTCGAGTTGCGGCAGGTGCTCTCGACTTACGACAGGGACCTCAGAGACCCGCTCTGGTGGCCTCAGGAAACACCAGTCCCCATGCGAGTTACTCAGGGCCCTCTCGGGGTTCCTCTCCCGTCGATGCCAGGGCCTAAGACCTTGTGTGGAGTCGGTGCCGGAACCTGAGGATTCCTTTGCAGTGCTGACAAGGATCTTGGGGTACTTCTCCAGTCTCCCCACGGGAGTCAGTCCTCATCTCGAGTGGGGGCATGCACGTGCGCTTTCCTCCCGAGCTGTAGCAGCAGTGTCACGCTTCCCTTCGCGTGGATCAAGGTATCTGCGGCTTTCCCTCGAGGCTTTCCCACGAGTCTTTTCCACGAGGCTTTCCCACGAGACTTTCCCACAGGGCTGTCCCACGTGCCACCGTGGTGTGAGTCGATCCTCGGCTAGAAAGTCGAGGCAGTGCAGGGAAACAGGTTTCCGTGGAATGGACTGAGACATCTGGGGGACTCTGCGAATGGTGGCACGACACTGGAGTTCCTCTCGCCTTTCCTGTGGAGAGCGCCTCCTCTTGAATTGCGATGGGAACTCGGTGAATTCTTTCCAGACAACGCACGGAAAGGATCCCACCTCTGGAGCTAAGAGGCAGAAATGGGGCTCCTCTGGATGTGGGTGGGACTCTCGTGCTTCCTCTCGAGTGCAGACGGATATGTCGGAGAACTTCTTGAGTTGCAGCAAGGGTGTGAAGGACCCTTTGGAAGTTCCAGAGGTTAGGTGTGATTAGCCTTGAGACGCCTCAGCGGAAATGGGCCTCATCTCGCCTGGAGGGGAGAACCTCCTGGATTTTCTCGAGTTGCGGCAGGTGCTCTCGACTTACGACTGGGACCTCAGGGACCCGCTCTGGTGGCCTCAGGAAAGGCCAGTCCCCATGCGAGTTGTTCGGGGGCCTCTCGGGATTCCTCTCCCGTCGATGCTGGGGCCTAAGATCTTGTGTGGAGTCAGTGAGGGAACCTGAGGATTCCTCTCCAGTGCCGACATGGATCTTGGGGTACTTTTGGAGTCTCACCAGGGCAGTCAGTCCTCGTCTCGAGTGGGGTCCTGCTCGTGCGCTTTCCTCCCGAGCTGTAGCAGCACTGTCGCGCTTCCCTTAGCGTGGATCAAGGTATCTGTGTCTTTCCCTCGAGGCTTTCCCACGAGGCTTTCCCACAGGGCTGTCCCACGTGCCACGGTGGTGTGAGTTGATCCTCGGCTTGAAAGTCGATGCAGTTCAGGGAAAACAGTTTTCCCTGGAATGGACTGAGACATTCAGGGGACTCTGGGAATGGTGGCACGACACTGGAGTTCCTCTCGCCTTTCCTGTGGAGAGCGCCTCCTCTTGAGATGCAACGGGAACGCAGGGAATTCTTTCCCGACCACGCAGGGAAAGGATCCCTCCTCTCGAGCTAGGAGGCGGAAACGGGGCTCCTCTGGATGTGGGCGGGACTCTCGTGCTTCCTCTCGAGTGGAGACGGCTATGTCGGAGAACTTCTTGAGTTGCAGCAAGGGTGTGAAGGACCCTTTGGAAGTTCCAGATGTTAGATGTGATTAGCCTCGAGACGCCTCAGCGGAAATGGGCCTCATCTCGCCTGCAGGGGAGAACCTCCTGGATGTTCTCGAGTTGCGGCAGGTGCTCTCGACTTACGACGGGGCCCTCAGGGCCCCGCTCTGGTGGCCTCAGGAAAGGCCAGTTCCCTTGCGAGTTGCTCGGGGGCCTCTCGGGATTCCTCTCCCGTCGATGCCGGGGCCTAAGACCTTGTGTGGAATCGGTGCCGAAACCTGAGGATTCGTCTCCAGTGCTGACATGGATCTTGGCGTACTTCTGGAGTCTCCCCAGGGGAGTCAGTCGTCGTTTCGAGTGGGGGCATGCACGTGTGCTTTACTCCCGAGCTGTGCCAGCAGTGTCACGCTTCCCTTCTCGTGGATCAAGGGACCTGTGGCTTTCCCTGGAGGCTTTCCCACGAGGCTTTCCCAAGAGGCTTTCCCACAGGGCTGTCCCACGTGCCAACGTGGTGTGAGTCGATGCTCGGCTTGAAAGTCGAGGCAGTGCAGGGAAAACAGGTTTCCCTGGAATGGACTGAGACATCTGGGGGACTCAGGTAATGGTGTCACGACCCTGGAGTTCCCCTCGTCTTTCCTGTCGAGAGCGCCTCCTCTTGAGATGCGACCGGAACGCCGGGAATTCTTTCCCGAACACGCAGGGAAAGGATCCCTCCTCTCGAGCTAAGAGGCGGAAACGGGTCTCCTCTGGATGTGAGCGGGACTCTCGTGCTTCCTCTCAAATGGAGACGTGTATGTCGGGGAACTTCTTGAGTTGCAGCAAGGGTGTGAAGGACCCTTTGGAAGTTCCAGATGTTAGATGTGATTAGCCTCGAGACGCCTCAGCGGAAATGGGCCTCATCTCGCCTGGAGGGGAGAACCTCCTGGATGTTCTCGAGTTGCGGCAGGTGCTCTCGTCTTAAGACGGGGACCTCAGGGACCCGATCTGGTGGCCTCAGGAAAGGCCAGTCCCCATGCCAGTTGCTCGGGGGCCTCTCGGGATTCCTCTCCCGTCGATGCCGGGGCCTAAGACCTTGTGTGGAGTCGGTGCCGGAACCTGAGGATTCCTCTCCAATGCTGACATGGATCTTCGGGTACTTCTGGAGTCTCCCCATGGAGTCAGTCCTCGTCTCGAGTGGGGGCATGCACGTGCGCTTTCCTCCCGAGCTGTAGCAGCAGTGTCACTCTTACCTACGCGTGGATCAAGGGATCTGTGGCTTTCCCTCGAGGCTTTCCCACGAGGCTTTCCCACGAGGCTTTCCCACAGGGCTGTCCAACGTGCCATCGTGGTGTGAGTCCATCCTCGGCTTGAAAGTCGAGGCAGTGCAGGGAAAACAGGTTTCCCTGGAATGGACTGAGACATCTGGGGGATTCTGGGAATGGGGCCTGATACTGGAGTTCCTCTCGCCTTTCCTGTGGAGAGCGCCTACTCTTGAGATGAGACGGGAACGCTAGGAATTCTTTCCCGACCACGCAGGGAAAGGATGCCTCCTCTCGAGCTAGCAGGTGGAAACGGAGCCACTCTGGATATGGGCGGGACCCTCGGGTTCCTCTTGAGTGGAGACGGGTATGTCAGGGAACTTCTTGAGTTGCAGCAAGGGTGTGAAGGACCCTTTGGAAGTTCCAGAGTTTAAGTGTGATTACCCTCTTGTTGCCTCAGCGGAAATGGGCCTCATGTCGGCTGGAGGGGAGAACATCCTGGATTTTCTCGAGTTGCGGCAGGTGCTCTCGACTTACGATGGGGTCCTCAGGGACCCGCTCTGGTGGCCTCAGGAAAGGCCAGTCCCCATGCGAGTTGCACGGGGGCCTCTCGGGATTCCTCTCCTGTCGATGCCGGGGCCTAAGATCTTGTGTGGAGTCGGTGCCGGAACCTGAATATTCCTCTCCAGTGCTGACATGGATCTTGGGGTACTTCTGGAGTCTCCCCAGGGCAGTCAGTCCTCTACTCAAGTGGGGGCATGCACGTGCGCTTTCCTCCCGAGCTGTAACAGCAGAGTCACGCTTCCCTTCGCGTGGAACAACGGATCTGTGGCTTTCCCTCGAGGCTTTCCCAAGAGGCTATCCCTCGAGGCTTTCCCACAGGGGTGTCCCACGTGCCACCGTGGTGTGAGTCGATCCTCGGCTTGAAAGTCGAGGCAGTGCAGGGAAAACAGGTTTCCCTGGAATGGACTGAGACATCCAGGGGACTCTGGGAATGGTGGCACGACCCTGGAGTTCCTCTCACGTTTCCGGTGGAGAGCGCCTCCTCTTGAGATGCGACTGGAACGCCGGGAGTTCTTTCCCGACCACGCAGGGAAAGGATCCTCCTCTCGGGCTAGGAGCTGGAATCGGGGATCCTCTGGATGTTGGCGGGACTCTCCTGCTTCCTCTCGAGTGCAGACGGGTATGTCGGGGAACTTCTAGAGTTGCAGCAAGGGTGTGAAGGACCCTTTGGAAGTTCCAGAGGTACGGTGTGATTAGCCTCGAGATACCTGAGCGGAAATAGGTCTCAGCTCGCCTGGAGGGAAGAACCTCCTGGATTTTCTCGAGTTGCGGCAGGTGCTCTCGACTTACGACGGGGACCTCAGGGACCCGCTCTGGTGGCCTCAGGAAAGGCCAGTCCCCATGCGAGTTGCTCTGGGGCCTCTCGGGATTCCTCTCCCGTTGATGCAGGGGCCTAAGACCTTGTGTGGAGTCGGTGCCGGAACCTGAGGATTCCTCTCCAATGCTGACATGGATCTTGGGGTACTTCTGGAGTCACCCCAGGGGTGTCAGTCCTCGTCTCGAGTGGGGCCATGCACGTGCGCTTTCCTCCCGAGTTTTAGCAGCAGTGTCACGCTTCCCTTCGCATGGATCAAGGGATCTGTGGCTTTCCCTCCAGGCTTTCCCACGAGGCTTTCCCACAGGGCTGCCCCACGTGCCACTGTGGTGTGAGTCGATCCTCGGCTTGAAAGTCGAGGCAGTGCAGGGAATACAGGTTCCCTGAAATGGACTGAGACATCTGGGGGACTCTAGGAATGGTGGCACGAACCTGGAGTTCCTCTCGCTTTTCCTCTGGAGAGCGCTTCCTCTTGAGTTGCGACGGGAACGCCGGGAATTCTTTCCCGACCACGCATGGAAAGGATCAATCCTCTCGAGCTATGAGGCGGAAACAGGGCTCCTCTGGATGTGGGCGCGACTCTCGTGCTTCCTCTCGAGTGGAGACGGGTATGTCGGGGAACTTCTTGAGTTGCAGCAAGGGTGTGAAGGACCCTTTGGAAGTTCCAGAGTTTAGGTGTGATTAGCCTCGAGACGCCTCAGCGGAAATGGGCCTCATCTCGCCTGGAGGGGAGAACCTCCTGGATTTTCTCGAGTTGCGGCAGGTGCTCTCGACTTACGACGGGGACCTCAGGGACCCGCTCTGGTGGCCTCAGGAAAGGCCAGTCCCCTTGCGAGTTGCTCGGGCCCTCTCGGGGGTCTCTCGGGATTCCTCTCCAGTCGATATCGGGGCCTAAGACCTTGTGTGGAGTCGGTGCCAGACCTGAGGTTTCCTCTCCAGTTCTGACATGGATCTTGGGGTACTTCTGGAGTCTCCCCAGCGGAGTCAGTCCTCGTCTCGAGTGGGGGCATGCACGTGCGATTTCCTCCCGAGCTGTAGCCGCAGTGTCTCCCTTTCCTTCACGTGGAACAAGGAATCTGTGGCATTCCCTCGAGGCTTTCCCACTAGGCTTTCCCACAGGGCTGTCCCACGTGCCACCGTGGTGTGAGTCTATCCTCGGCTTGAAAGTCAAAACAGTGCAGAGAAAACAGGTTTCCCTGGAATGGACTGAGACATCTGGGGGACTCTGGGAATGCTGGCATGACCCCGGAGTTCCTCTCGCCTTTCCTGTGGAGAGCGCCTCCTCTTGAGTTGCGACAGGAACTCCGGGAATTCTTTCTCGAGCACGCAGGGAAAGGATCCCTCCTCTCGAGCTAGGAGGTGGAAACGGGGCTCCTCTGGATGTGGTCGGGACTCTCGTGCTTCCTCTCGAGTGGAGACGGGTATGTCAGGGAACTTCTTGAGTTGCAGTAAAGGTGTGAAGGATCATTTGGAATTTCCATAGGTCAGGTGTGATTAGCCTCAGGACGCCTCAGCGGAAATGGGCCTCATCTCGCCTGGAGGGTAGAACCTCCTGGATTTTCTCGAGTTGTGTCAGGTGCACTGGACTTACGACGGGGACCTCAGGGACGCGCCCTGGTGGCATCAGGTAAAGGAATTTCCTTGCGAGTTACTCGGGGGCCTCTCGGGTTTCCTCTACCGTCGATGCCGGGGCCTAAGACCTTGTGTGGAGTCGGTGCCAGGACCTGAGGATTCCTCTCCAGTGCTGACATGGATCTTTGGGTACTTCTGGAATCTCCCCAGGGAAGTCAATCCTCGTCTCGAGTTGGGGGCATGCACGTGCCCTTTCCTCCCGAGCTGTAGCAGCAATGTCACGCTTTCCCTTCGCATGGAACAAGGGATCTGTGGCATTCCCTCGAGGCTTTCCCAAAACGCTTTCCCCCTGAGGCTTTCCCACAGGGCTGTCCCACGTGCCACCGTGGTTGTGAGTCGATCCTCGGCTTGAAAGTCGAGGCAGTGCAGGGAAAACAGGTTTCCCTGGAATGGACTGAGAGCATCTGGGGGACTCTGGGAATGGTGGCACGACCCTGGAGTTCCTCTCGCCTTTCCTGTGGAGAGCGCCTCCTCTTTAGATGCGACGGGAAACGCCGGGAATTCTTTCCCGACCACGCATGGAAAGGATCCCTCCTCTCGAGATAGGAGGCGGAAACGGGGCTCCTCTGGATGTAGGCGGGACTCTCGTGCTTCCGTCTCGAGTGGAGACGGGTAATGTCGGGGAACTTCTTGAGTTGCAGCAAGGGTGTGAAGGACCCGTTGGAAGTTTCCAGGAGGTTAGGTGTGATTAGCCTCGAGACGCCTCAGCGGAAATGGGCCTCATCTCACCTGGAGGGAGAAACCTCCTGGATTTTCTCGAGTTGCGGCAGGTGCTCTCGACTTACGACGGGGACCTCAGGGGGACCTGCTTTGGTGGCCTCAGGAAAGGCCATTCCCCATGCGAGTTGCTCGGGGGCCTCTCGGGATTCCTCTCCCGTCGATGCCGGGGCCTAAGACCTTGTGTGGAGTCAGTGCCGGAACCTTAGGATTCCTCTCCAGTGCTGACATGGATCTTGGGTGTACTTCTGGAGTCTCCCCAGGGGAGTCAGTCCTCGTCTCGAGTGGGGGCATGCACGTGCACGTGCCTCTCGAGCTGTAGCATTAGTGTCGCGCTTCCATTCGCGTGGATCAAGGGATCTGTGGCTTTCCCTCGAGGCTTTCCCACGAGGCTTTCCCACGACGCATTCCCACAGGGCTGTCCCACGTGCCACCGTGTGTGTGAGTCGATCCTCAGCTTGAATGTCGACGCAGTGCTGGGAAAACAGGTTTCCCTGGAATGGACGGAGACATCTGGGGGACTCTGGGAATGGTGGCACGACCCTGGAGTTCCTCTCGCCTTTCCTGTGAGAGAGCCTCCTCTTGAGATGCGACGGAAATGCCGGGAATTCTATCCCGACCACGCAGGGAAAGGATCCCTCTCCGAGCTAGGAGGAGGAAACGGGTGTTGCTCTGGATGTGGGCGGGACGCTCGGGGTCCTCTTGAGTGGAGACGGGTATGTCGAGGAACTTTTGAGTTGCAGCAAGGCGTGTGAAGGACCCTTTGGAAGTTCCAGGGTTTAAGTGTGATTACCGCCTAGTTGCCTCAGAGGAAATGGGCTCATCTAGCCTCGAGGGGAGAACCTCCTGGATTTTCTCGAGTTGCGGCAGGTGCTCTCGACTTACGACGAGGGCCCTCAGGCAC
>NW_017192366.1:0-10318 GCF_001704415.2 Capra hircus
TCGCGTGGATCAAGGAATCTGTGGCTTTTCCCTCGAGGCTTTCCCACCAGGCTTTCCCACAGGGCTGTTTCAAGTGCCACCGTGGTGCTGAGTCGATCCTCGCTTGAAAGTCGAGGCAGTGAAGGGAAAACAGGTTTCCCTGGAATGGACTGAGACACTGGGGGACTCTGGGAATGGTGGCACGACCGTGAAGTTCCTCTCGTTTTCCTGTGGATATCGCCTCCTCTTGAGATGCGACGGGAAATGACGGAATTCTTTCCTGACCACACAGGGAAAGTATCCCTCCTCTCGAGCTACAAGGCGGAATCGGGGCTCCTTGGATGTGGTCGAGACTCTCGTGCTTCCTCTCGAGTTGAGACGGGTATTTCGGGGAACTTCTTGAGTTGAAGCAAGGGTGTGAAGGACCCTTTGGAAGTTCTCGACGTTAGGTGTGTTTCGCCTCGAGATCCTCAGCGGAAATGGGCCTCATCTCTCCTGGAGGGGAGAACCTCCTGGATTTTCTCGTGTTGCGGCCGGTGCTCTCGACTTACGACGGGGACCTCAGGGACCCGCTCTGGTGGCCTCAGGAAAGGCCAGTCCCCATGCGAATTGCTCGGGGGCCTCTCCGGATTCCTCTCCCGTCGATGCCGGGGCCTAACACCTTGTGTGGAGTCGGTGCCGGAACTTGAGGATTCCTCTCCAGTGCTGACATGGATCTTGGGGTACTTCTGGAGCCTCCACCGGGGATTCAGTCCTCGTCTCGACTTAGGTCATTCACGTGCACTTTCCTCCGAGCTGTAGCAGCAGTGTCATGCTTCCTTCGCGTGGATGAAGAAATCTGTGGCTTTAACTCCAGGTTTTCGCAGCAGGCTTTCCCACGAGGCTTTCCCACAGGGCTGTCCCACGTGCCACCGTGGTGTGAGTCGATCCTCGGCTTGAAAGTCGAGGCAGTGCAGGGAAAACTGGTTTCCCTGGAATGGACTGAGACATCTGGGGGACTCTGGAATGGTGGCACGACCCTGGAGTTCCTCTCGCCTTTCCTGTGGAGAGCGCCTCCTCTTGAGATGCGACGGGAACGCCGGGAATTCTTTCAGGAGCACGCAGGAAAAGGATCCCTCCTATCGAGCTAGGAGATGGAAACGGGGCTTCTCTGTATGTGGGCGGGACTCTTGTGCTTCCTCTCGAGTGGAGACGGGTATGTCGCGGAACTTCTTGAGTTGCAGCAAGCGTGTGAAGGACCCTTTGTAAGTTCCAGAGTTTAGGTGTGATTAGCCTCGATATGCCTCAGCAGAAATTGGCCTCATCTCGCCTGCAGGGGGAGAACCTCCTGGATGTTCTCGAGTTGCGGCAGGTGCTCTCGACTTACGACGGGGACCTCAGGGACCCGCTCTGGTGGCCTCAGGAAAGGCCAGTCCTCATGCGAGTTCCTCGGGCGCCTGTCGGGATTCCTCTCCCATCGATGCCAGGGCCTAAGACCTTGTGTGGAGTCGGTGCCGGAACCTGAGGATTCCTCTCCAGTGCAGACATGGATATTGGCGTACTTCTGGAGTCTCCCCAGGGGAATCAGTCCTCGTCTCGAGTGGGGACATGCACGTGCGCTTTCCTCCAGAGCTGTAGCAGCAGTGTCACGCTTCCCTTCGCGTGGATTTAGGGATCAGGTGCTTTCCATCGAGCTTTTCTTTCCACGAGGCTTTCCCACGAGGCTTTCCCACAGGGCTGTCCCTCGTGTCACCGTGGTGTGAGTCGATCCTCGGCTTAAAAGTCGAGGCAGTGCAGGGAAAAGAGGTTTCCCTGGAATGGACGGAGACATCTGGGGAACTCTGAGAATGGTGGCACGACCCTGGAGTTCGTCTCACCTTTCCTGTGGGAGAGCGCCTCCTCTTGAGATGCCACGGAAACGCCGGGAATTCTTTCCCGAGCACGCAGGGAAAGGATCCCTCCTCTCGAGGTAGGAGGCGGAAACGGGGCTACTGTCTATGTGGGTGGGGCTTCGTGCTTCCTCTCGAGTGGAGACGGGTATTGTCGGGGAACTTCTTGAGTTGCAGCAAGGGTGTGAAGGACCCTTTGGAAATTCCAGAGGTTAGGTGTGATTAGCCTCGAGACACCTCAGCGGAAATGGGCCGCATCTCGCCTGGAGGGGAGAACGTCCTGAATGTTCTCGAGTTGCAGCAGGTGCTCTCGACTTACGACGGGGACCTCAGGGACCCGCTCTGTTGGCCTCAGGAAAGGCCAGTCCCTATGCGAGTTGCCAGGGGACCTCTCGGGATTACTCTCCCGTCGAAGCTGGGGCCTAAGATATTGTGCGGAGTGGGTGCCGGTACCTGAGGATTCCTCTCCAGTGCTTACGTGGATCTTGGGGTACTTCTGGAGTCTCCCCATTGGAGTCAGTCCTCGACTCGAGTGGGGGCATGCACGTGCGCTTTCCTCTCGAGCTGTAGCAGCAGTGTCGCGCTTCCATTGGCGTGGATCAAGGGATCTGTGGCTTTCCCTCGAGGCTTTCCCACGAGGCTTTCCCAGGAGCTTTCCCACAGGGCGGTCCCACGTGCCACCGTGTGTGAGTCGATCCTCGGCTTGAAAGTCGACGCAGTGCAGGGAAAAACAGGTTTCCCTGGAATGGACGGAGACATCTGGGGGACTCTGGGAATGGTGGCAGGACCCTGGAGTTCCTCTCCCTTTCCTGTGGAGAGCGCCTCCTCTTGAGATGCGACGGGAACGCCGGGAATTCTTTCCGAGCACGCAGGGAAAGGATCCCTCCTCTCGAGCTAGCAGGCGGAAACGGGGCCACTCTGGATATGGACGGGACTCTCCGATTCCTCTAGAGTGGAGACGGTATGTCGGGGAACTTCTTGAGTTGCAGCAAGGGTGTGAAGGACCCTTTGGAAGTTCCAGAGTTTTAGTGTGATTACCCCCTAGTTGCCTCAGCGGAAATGGGCCTCATCTCGCCTGGAGGGGAGAACCTCCTGGATTTTCTGGAGTTGCGGCAGGTGCTCTCGACTTACGATGGGGACCTCAGGGACCGCTCTGGTGGCCTCAGGAAAGGCCAGTCCCCATGCGAGTTGCTCTGGGGCCTCTCGGGATTCCTCTCCCGTCGATGCGGGCCTAAGACCTTGGTGGAGTCGGTGCCGGAACCTGAGGATTCCTCTCCACTTCTGACATGGATCTTGGGGTACTTCTGGAGTCCCCCCAGGGTGTCAGTACTCGTCTCGAGTGGGGCCATGCACGTGCGCTTTCCTCCGAGCTGTAGCAGCAGTGTCCCGCTTCCCTTCGCATGGATCAAGGGATCTGTGGCTTTCCCTCGAGGCTTTCCCACGAGGCTTTCCCACAGGGCTGTACCACGTGCCACTGTGGTGTGAGTCGATCCTCGACTTGAAAGTCGAGGCAGTGCAGGGAATACAGGTTTCCCTGGAATGGACTGAGACATCTGGGGGACTCTGGGAATGGTGGCACGACCCTGGAGTCCTCTCGCCTTTCCTCTGGAGAGCGCCTCCTCTTGAGATTTTGACGGGAATGCTGCGAATTCTTTCCCGACCACGCAGGGAAAGGATCAAACCTCTCGAGCTAAAAGGTGGAATCGGGGCTCCTCTGGGGTGGGCGGGACTCTCGTGTTTCCTCTCGAGTGGAGACAGGTATGTCGGGGAACTTCTTGAGTTGCAGCAAGGGTGTGAAGGACCCTTTGGAAATTCCAGAGGTTAGGTGTGATTAGCCTCGAGACACCTCAGCGGAAATGGGCCTCATCTCGCCTGGAGGGGAGAACGTCCTGAATTTTCTCGAGTTGCAGCAGGTGCTCTCGACTTACGACGGGGACCTCAGGGACCCGCTCTGGTGGCCTCAGGATAGGCCAGTCCCTATGCGAGTTGCCAGGGGACCTCTCGGGATTCCTCTCCCGTCGAAGCTGGGGCCTAAGATATTGTGTGGAGTGGGTGCCGGTACCTGAGGATTCCTCTCCAGTGCTTACGTGGATCTTGGGGTACTTCTGGAGTCTCCCCATTGGAGTCAGTCCTCGACTCGAGTGGGGGCATGCACGTGCGCTTTCCTCCGAGCTGTAGCAGCAGTGTCGCGCTTCCATTCGCGTGGATCAAGGGATCTGTGGCTTTCCCTCGAGGCTTTCCGACGCTTTCCCACGAGGCTTTCCCACGAGGCTTTCCCACAGGGCGGTCCCACATGCCACCGTGGTGTGAGTCGATCCTCGGCTTGAAAGTCGACGCAGTGCAGGGAAATCAGGTTTCCCTGGAATGGACGGAGACATCTGGGGGACTCTGGGAATGGTGGCAGGAACCTGGAGTTCCTCTCCCTTTCCTGTGGAGAGCGCCTCCTCTTGAGATGGACGGGAACGCGGGAATTCTTTCCAGAGCACGCAGGGAAAGGATCCTCCTCTCGAGCTAGGAGGCGGAAACGGGGCTCCTCTGGATGTGGGCGGGACTCTCGTGCTTCCTCTCGAGTGTAGACGGGTATGTCGGGGAACTTCTTGAGTTGCAGCAAGGGTGTGAAGGACCCTTTGAACGTTCCAGAGGTTAGGTGTGAATAGCCTCGAGACGCCTCAGGGGAAATGGGCCTCATCTCGCCTGGAGGGGAGAACCTCCTGGATTTTCTCGAGTTGCGGCAGGTGCTCTCGACTTACGATGGGGACCTCAGGGGCCCGCACTGGTTTCCTCAGGAAAGGCCAGTACCCATGCGAGTTGCTCAGGGGCCTCTCGGGATTCCTCTCCCATCGATGCCAGGGCCTAAGACCTTGTGTGGAGTCGGTGCCGGAACCTGAGGATTCCTCTCCAGTGCAGACATGGATATTGGCGTACTTCTGGAGTCTCCCCAGGGGAATCAGTCCTCGTCTCGAGTGGGGGCATGCACGTGCGCTTTCCTCCAGAGCTGTAGCAGCAGTGTCACGCTTCCCTTTGCGTGGATCTAGGGATCAGAGGCTTTCCCTGGAGGCTTTCCACGAGGCTTTCCCACAGGCTTTCCCACAGGGCTGTCCCACGTGCCACCGTGGAGTGAGTCGATCCTCGGCTTGACAGTCGAGGCAGTGCTGGGAAAACAGGTTTCCCTGGAATGGACTGAGGCATCTGGGGAACTCTGGGAATGGGGCCGATCCTGGAGTTCTTCTCGCCTTTCCTGTGGAGAGCGCCTCCTCTTGAGATGCGACGGGAACGCTAGGAATTTTTTCTCGAACCTGCAGGGAAAGGATCCCTCCTCTCGAGCTAGGAGGCAGAAACGGGGCTCCTCTGGATATGGCGGGTCTCTCGTGCTTCCTCTCGGGTGGAGACTGGTATGTCGGGGATCTTCTTGAGTTGCAGCAAGGGTGTGAAGGACCCTCTGGAAGTTCCAGAGGTTAGGTGTGATTAGCCTCGAGACACCTCAGCGGAAATGGGCCTCATCTCGCCTGGTGGGTAGAACCTCCTGGATTTTCTCGAGTTGCGGCAGGTGCTCTCGACTTACGACGGGGACCTCAGGGACCCGCTCTGGTGGCCTCAGGAAACGCCAGTCCCCATGCGAGTTGCTCTGGGGCCTCTCGGGATTCCTCTCCTGTCGATGCCGATGCCTAAGACATTGTGTGGAGTCGGTGCCGGAACCTGAGGATTCCTCTCCAGTGCTGACATGGATCTTGGGGTATTTCTGGAGTCTCCTCAGGGGAGTCAGTCCTTGTCTCGAGTGGGGGCATGCACGTGCGCTTTCCTCCCGAGCTGTAGCAGCAGTGTCACGCTTCCCTTCCCGTGTATCCTAGGATCAGTGGCTTTCCCTCGAGGCTTTCCACGAGGCTTTCCCACGTCGCTTTCCCACAGTGATGTCCCATGTGCCACCGTCGTGTCAGTCGATCCTCGGCCTGAAAGTTGATGCAATGCCGGGAAAACAGGCTTCCGTGGAATGGACTGAGACATCTGGGGTATCTGGGAATGGTGGCACGACTCTTGAGTCCCTCTCGCCTTTCAGGTGGAGAGCGCCTCCTCTTGAGATGCAACGGGAACGCCGGGAATCTTTCCCGAGCCTGCGGGGAAAGGATCCCACCTCTCGAGCTAGGAGGCAGTAACGGGGCTCCTCTGGATGTGGGCGGGACGCTCGTGCTTCCTCTCGAGTGGAGACGGGTATATCCGGGAACTTGTTGAGTTGCAGCAAGGGTGTGAAGGACCCTTTGAAAGTTCCAGAGGGTAGGTGTGATTAGCATCAAGACGCCTCAGCAGAAAGTAGCCTCACCTCGCCTGGAGGGGAGAACCTCCTAGATTTTCTCGAGTTGCTGCAGGTGCTCTCGACATACGACGGGTATCTCAGGGACCCGCTCTGGTGGCCTCAGGAAAGTCCAGTCCATATGCGCGTTGCTCGGGGCCTCTCGGGATGCCTCTCCCATCGATGCCGGACCTAAGACCTTGTGTGGAGTCGGTGCCTGAACCTGAGGATTCCTCTCCAGTGCTGACATGGGTCTTGGTTACTTCTGGAGTCTCCCCAGGGGAGTCAGTCCTCGTCTCGAGTGGGGGCATGCACGTGCGCTTGCCTCCAGAGCTGTAGCAGCAGTTGTCACGCTTCCGTTCGCGTGGATCAAGGATCTGTGGTTTTCCCTCGAGGTTTTCCCAGAGGCTTCCCACGAGGCTTTCCCACGAGGCTTTCCCACAGGGCGACCCACGTGTCACCGTGTGTGAGTCGATCCTCGGCTTGAAAGTCGAGGCAGTGCAGGGAAAACAGATTTCCCTGGAATGGACTGAGACATCTGGGGGACTCTGGGAATGGTGGCAAGACCCTGGAGTTCCTCTCGCCTTTCCTGTGGAGATCGCCTCCTCTTGAGATGCGCCGGGAACACTGGGAATCTTTCCCGATCACTGCAGGGAAAGGATCCTCCTCTTGAGCTAGGAGGGGGAATCGGGGCTCCTCTGATGTGGGCGGGGACTCTCGTGGCTTCCTCTCGAGTGGAAGCCGGGTATGTTGGGGATCTTCTTGAGTTGCAGCAAGGGTGTGAAGGATCCTTTGTAAGGTCCAGAGTTTAGGGTGATTAGCTTGAGACACCTCAGCGGAAATGGTCCTCATCTCGCCTGGAGGGGAGAACCTCCTGGATTTTCTCAAGTTGCGGCAGGTGCTCTCGACCTACGACGGGCCCTCAGGGACCCGCTCTGGTGGCCTCAGGAAAGGCCAGTCCCCATGCAAGTTGCAAGGGAACTCTCGGGATTCCTCTCCCGTCAGTCCGGGGCCTAAGACCTTGTGTGGAGTCGGTGCCGGAACCTGAGGATTCCTCTCCAGGGCTGACATGGATCTTGGGGTACTTCTGTAGTCTCCCAGGGGAGTCAGTCTTGTCTCGAGTGTGGGCATGCAAGTGCGCTTTCCTCCCGAGCTGTAGCAGCAGTGTCACGATTCCCTTCGCTTGCGATCAAGGACATGTGGCTTTCCCTCGAGGCTTTCCCATGAGGCTTTCCCACGAGGCTTTTCCACAGGGTTGTCCCACGTGCCACCATGGTGTGAGTCGATCTCGGCTTGAAAGTCGAGGCAGTGCAGGGAAAACAGGTTTCCCTGGAATAGACTGAGACATCTGGGGGACTCTGGAATGGTGGGATGACCCTGGAGTTCCTGTCGCCTTTCTGTGAGAGCGCCTCCTCTTGAGTTGCGACGGAAACGCCGCGGAATTCTTTCCCGACGACGCAGGAAAAGGATCCCTCTTCTCGAGCTAGGAGGCGGAAACGGGGCTCCTCTGGATTGGGCGGGACTCTCGTCTTCCTCTTGAGTGGAGACGGGTATGTCGGGAACTTCTTGAGTTGTAGCAAGGGTGTGAAGGCCCTTTTGGAAGTTCCAGAGGTTAGGTGTGATTAGCCTGGGACGCCTCAGAGGAAATGGGCCTCATCTCCCCTGGAGGGGAGAACCTCCTGCATTTTCTCGAGTTGGTGCAGGTGTTTCTCTGCATTACGACGGGGACCTCAGGGACCCGCTCTGGTGGCCTCAGGAAAGGCCAGTCCCCATGCGAGTTGCTCGGGGCCTCTCGGGATTGCTCTTCCCGTCGATGCCGGGGCCTAAGACCTTGTGTGGAGTCGGTGCCGGAATCTGAGGATTCCTCTCCAATGCTGACATGGATTTGCGGTACTTCTGGAGTCTCCCAGGGGAGTCAGTCCTCGTCTCGAGTGGAGCATGCACGTGCGCTTTCCTCCCAAGCTGTAGCAGCAGTGTCGTGCTTCCCTTCGCGTGGATCAAGGGATCAGGGGCTTTCCCTCGAGGCTTCCCCACGAGGCTTTCCCACGAGGCTTTCCCACAAGGCTGTCCCACGTGTCACCGTGGTGTGAGTCGATCCTCGGCTTGAAAGTGGAGGCAGTGGTGGGAAATCAGGTTTCCCAGGAATGGACTGAGACATCTGGGGGACTCTGGGAATGGTGGCACGACCCTGGAGTTCCTCTCGCCTTTCCTGTGGAGAGCGCCTCCTCTTGAAGATGCGACGGAATGCCGGGAATTCTTTCCCGACCATGCAGGGAAAGGATCCCTCCTCTCGAGCTAGGAGGCGGAAACGGGGCTCCTCTGGATGTGGGCGGGACTCTCGTGCTTCCTCTCGAGTGGAGACGAGTATGTCCGGGGAACTTCTTTGAGTTGCAGCAAGGGTGTGATGGACCCTTTGGAAGTTCCAGATGTTAGGTGTGCTTAGCCTCGAGACGCCTCAGCGGAAATGGGCCTCATCTCCGCCAGGAGGGGGAGAACTTCCTGGATTTTCTCGAGTTGCGGCAGGTGCTCTAGACTTACACGGGAACATCAGGGACCTGTTCTGGTGGCCTCAGAAAAGGCCAGTACCCATGCGAGTTGCTTGGGGGCCTCTCGGGATTCCTCTCCCGTCGATGCCGGGGCCTAAGACCTGGACTGGAGTCGGTACCGGAACCTGAGAATTCCTCTCCAGTGCTGACATGGATCTTGGGGTACTTCTGGTGTCTCCCCAGGGGAGTCCAGTCCTCGTCTCGGGTGGGGGCATGCACGGGCGCTTTCCTCCCGAGCTGTAGCAGCAGTGTCACGCTTCCCTTCGAGTGGAACAAGGGATCTGTGGCATTCCCTCGAGGCTTTCCCACGAGGCTTTCCCACGAGGCTTTCCCACAGGGCTGTCCCACGTGCCACCGTGGTGTGTGTCTATCCTCGGCTCGAAAGTCAAAACAGTGCAGGGAAAACAGGTTTCCCTGGAATGGACTGAGACATCTGGCGGACTTTAGGAATGGTGGCATGACCCTGGAGTTCCTCTCGCCTTTCCTGTGGAGAGCGCCTCCTCTTGAGATGCGACAGGAACGCCGGGAATTCTTTCCCGAGCACGCAGGGAAAGGATCCCTCCTCTTGAGCTAGGAGGTGGAAACGGGGCTCCTCTGGATGTGGTCGGGACTCTCGTGCTTCCTCTCGAGTGGAGATGGGTATGTCAGGGAACTTCTTGAGTTGCAGCAAGGGTGTGAAGGACCCTTTGGAATTTCCAGATTTAGGTGTGATTAGCTTCGAGATGCCTCAGTGGAAATGGGCCTCATTTAGCCTGGAGGGTAGAACCTCCTGGATTTTCTCGAGTTGCGGCAGGTGCACTCGACTTACGACGGGGACCTCAGGGACACGCTCTGGTGGCCTCGGGAAAGGCCATTTCCTTGCGAGTTACTCTGGGGCCTCTCGGGATTCCTCTCCCGTGGATGCCCAGGCCAAAGACCTTGTGTGGAGTCGGTGCCAGAACCTGAGGATTCCTCTCCAGTGCTGACATGGATCTTGGGGTATTCTGGAGTCTCCCCAGGGGAGTCAGTCCTCGTAATGAGTGGGGCATGCAAGTGCACTTTCCTCCGAGCTGCAGCAGCAGTGTTGAGCTTCCCTTCGCGAGGATCAAGGGATCTGTGGCTTTCCCTCGAGGCTTTCCCACGAGGCTTTCCCAGGAGGCTTTCCCACAGGGCTCTCCCACGTGTCACGGTGGTGTGAGTCGATGCTCAGCTTGAAAGTCGAGGCAGTGAAGGGAAAACAGGTTTCCCTGGAATGGACGGAGACATCTGGGGGACTCTGGGAATGGTGGCACGACCCTGGAGTTCCTCTCGCCTTTCCTGTGGAGAGCGCCTCCTCTTGAGATGCAACGGTAACGCAGGGAATTCTTTCCTGACCACGCATTGAAGGGATCCCTGCTCTCAAGCTATGAGGCGGAAACGGGGCTCCTCTGGATGTGGGCGGGACTCTCGTTCTTCCTCTTGAGGGGAGAGGGTTATGTCGGGGAACTTCTTGAGTTGCAGCAAGTGTGTGAAGGACCCGTAGGAATTTCCAGAGGCCAGGTGTATTAGCCTCCAGACGCCTCAGCGGAAACGGCCTCATCTGGCCTGGAGGGGTAGAACCTCCAGCGATTTTCTCAAGTTGTGACAGGTGCTCTCGATTGACGACGGGGAACTCAGGACCG
>NW_017192367.1:0-10318 GCF_001704415.2 Capra hircus
CACCCCCCAACTTGCCCCTCCCCCTTTACGGCCTTGCCTCTCAACAGGAAATAGCCGGGCAGCCAGGGAGGCCACGGGGGGACCGTCCACCCTCCCCACCTGCGCCTTTCTGCCCCTCAGCCCCATCCCTGCCCCCTCCTTGCCACTTAGGTCCCAGCTTCCCTCCTTAAGGAGAGCTTTAGGGGCGTGGCTTGCAGGCCCTTGCAAAGGGCTCCAAATGCCAGTGGCAAGAACCTCTCTGTCCAGACCAGGGAACCGGGAAGGCAAAACTGCCCACCGGCCCCTCCCAGGCGGTTTGCTATGGCCCCCCGCCCCCAGATATGCAGCGCCGCACCGAGAGCACCAGGCTCCCAGGGCCCTGGCTGGGGTTTTCAGCCCCGCACACACGGAGGCTGATTCCTTGGGTGCCCAGAAAGTGTATGACAGACGTAGGTTCCCTACACTCTCCTCCCAGCAGAGACATGTCAGGTGTTTGGGGCCTGATCCTGCGTGTCTGGGTTCCTGCCCACAGCCCCAACTCAGGGGAAGCAGCCCTGAGGCAAGACCTGCTGGAGGAGCCCTGCGCCCCGCCTGATAGGCGAGTGCACAGCCAGCAGGGAAGCGAGCCTCCTCGGGGGAAGAGGAGGCAGCAAGTCCCCGTCAAGCTGAAAATCCCTGCTTACACGAAGCTAAGTGCGACTCCCAGTACGGCAGATCTCTAGCTCTGTTCAGAGGCCCGATCTGGCAGAGTTCCTGGCACCAAGATGCTCTGCCATAGGCGAGCCTTGCGCAGACTTGCCTTGCTTTAAGGCTCCCTCCCCAGGAAGGAGCAGGCTGTGTGAGGCTCGGAAACGCCACTGGCGCCTTCCTGGCTTCAGCTCTACCCCTGCCTTGCCTTTGCACTTAGGTCCCAAGCGTCCTTGAGGAGGGCTTAGGGGGCTGGTGGGTTGCACACTGCCAAGGGCTCCAGCAGTGAAAGCTCTGTCAGAGGGAAGCGAAGGGCAACAGCAGGGCTCCTTCAGCGGTTCCTTGGCCGCCCAGACAAAGCTCCGCGCACGGAGAGCACCAGGTTCCAAGGGCCCCTGGCTGGGTTTTGCATCCCACACTCCCAGAGGCTGACTCCGTGGGTGCCTAGAAAGTGTGTGAGAGACGTAGGTTCCTAGCACTCTCCTCCCCAGCAGAGACATGTGCAGGTGGTTGGGGCCTTATCCTGCGTGTCTGGGTTCCCGCCCACAGCCCTCAACTCAGGGGAAGCAGCCCCTGAGGCAAGACCTGCTGGAGGAGCCCTGCGCGCCCGCCTGATAGGCGAGAGCACAGCCAGCAGTGTAGCGAGCCTCCTCGGGAGAAGAGGAGGCAGCCGAGCCCAGTCAAGAGGAAAGCCCTGCTTGCAGGAGCTAAGTGGGCCTCCAGTACGGCAGAGCTCTAGCTCTGCTCAGAGCCCCGATCTGGCAGAGTTTCTGGCGCGAGGCTGCTCGGCCGGGCTCGCCTTGCCCAGACTTGCCTTGCTTTTAGGCTCCTCCCCAGGAAGGAGCTGTCTGAGCGAGCCTGGGAGACGCCACTGGTGCCTTCCTTGCCTCAGCTCCAATCCTGCCTTGCCTTTGCACATAGGTGCCAGGCGTCGTTGGGGAGGGCTTAGGGGGTGGTGGGTTGCACACTGCCAAGGGCTTCAGCAGTGAGAGCTCTGTCAGAGGGAAGGGAAGGGCAACTGCAGGGCTCCTCCAGCGGTTTCTAGGCCGCCTAGAATCAGCGCCGCACCGAGAGCACCAGGCTCCCAGGGCCCCTGGCTGGGGTTTTCAGCCCCGCACACACGGAGGCTGATTCCTTGGGTGCCCAGAAAGTGTATGACAGACGTAGGTTCCCTAGCACTCTCCTCCCCAGCAGAGACATGTGCAGGTGTTTGGGGCCTGATCCTGCGTGTCTGGGTTCCTGCCCACAGCCCCAACTCAGGGGAAGCAGCCCCTGAGGCAAGACCTGCTGGAGGAGCCCTGCGCCCCGCCTGATAGGCGAGTGCACAGCCAGCAGGGAAGCGAGCCTCCTCGGGGAAGAGGAGGCAGCCCAGCCCCGTCAAGTTGAAAGCCCTGCTTGCACGGAGCTAAGTGCGCCTCCAGTACGGCAGAGCTCTAGCTCTGCTCAGAGCCCCGATCTGGCAGAGTTCCTGGCGCGAGGCTGCTCTGCCGGGGGCTAGCCTTGCCCAGACTTGCCTTGCTTTTAGGCTGCCTCTCCAGGAAGGAGCAGGCAGCAGGAGCCTGGGAGTCGCCACTGGCGCCTTTCTTGCCTCAGCTCCAATCCTGCCTTGCCTTTGCACTTAGGTCCCAGTCCTCCTTAAGGAGAGCTTAGGGGCTGGTGGGTTGCACACTGCCAAGGGCTCCAGCAGTGAGAATTCTGTCAGAGGGAAGGGAAGGGCAACTGCAGGGCTCCTCCAGCGGTTGCTTGGCCGCCCAGATTCAGCGCCACACGGAGAGCACCAGGCTCCCAGGTCCCCTGGCTGGGGTTTTCAGCCCCGCACACACGGAGGCTGATTCCTTGGGTGCCCAGAAAGTGTATGACAGACGTAGGTTCCCTAGCACTCTCCTCCCCAGCAGAGACATGTGCAGGTGTTTGGGGCCTGATCCTGCGTGTCTGGGTTCCTGCCCACAGCCCCAACTCAGGGGAAGCAGCCCCTGAGGCAAGACCTGCTGGAGGAGCCCTGCGCCCCGCCTGATAGGCGAGTGCACAGCCAGCAGGGAAGCGAGCCTCCTCGGGGAAGAGGAGGCAGCAAGTCCCCGTCAAGCTGAAATCCCTGCTTACACGAAGCTAAGTGCGACTCCAGTACGGCAGATCTCTAGCTCTGTTCAGAGGCCCGATCTGGCAGAGTTCCTGGCACCAAGATGCTCTGCCATAGGCGAGCCTTGCGCAGACTTGCCTTGCTTTAAGGCTCCCTCCCCAGGAAGGAGCAGGCTGTGTGAGGCTCGGAAACGCCACTGGCGCCTTCCTGGCTTCAGCTCTACCCCTGCCTTGCCTTTGCACTTAGGTCCCAAGCGTCCTTGAGGAGGGCTTAGGGGCTGGTGGGTTGCACACTGCCAAGGGCTCCAGCAGTGAAAGCTCTGTCAGAGGGAAGCGAAGGGCAACAGCAGGGCTCCTTCAGCGGTTCCTTGGCCGCCCAGACAAAGCTCCGCACGGAGAGCACCAGGTTCCAAGGGCCCCTGGCTGGGTTTTGCATCCCCACACTCCCAGAGGCTGACTCCGTGGGTGCCTAGAAAGTGTGTGAGAGACGTAGGTTCCCTAGCACTCTCCTCCCCAGCAGAGACATGTGCAGGTGTTGGGGCCTTATCCTGCGTGTCTGGGTTCCCGCCCACAGCCCAACTCAGGGGAAGCAGCCCCTGAGGCAAGACCTGCTGGAGGAGCCCTGCGCGCCCGCCTGATAGGCGAGAGCACAGCCAGCAGTGTAGCGAGCCTCCTCGGGAGAAGAGGAGGCAGCCGAGCCCAGTCAAGAGGAAAGCCCTGCTTGCACGGAGCTAAGTGGCCTCCAGTACGGCAGAGCTCTAGCTCTGCTCAGAGCCCCGATCTGGCAGAGTTTCTGGCGCGAGGCTGCTCGGCCGGGGGCTCGCCTTGCCCAGACTTGCCTTGCTTTTAGGCTCCCTCCCCAGGAAGGAGCTGTCTGAGCGAGCCTGGGAGACGCCACTGGTGCCTTCCTTGCCTCAGCTCCAATCCTGCCTTGCCTTTGCACATAGGTGCCAGGCGTCGTTGGGAGGGCTTAGGGGGTGGTGGGTTGCACACTGCCAAGGGCTTCAGCAGTGAGAGCTCTGTCAGAGGGAAGGGAAGGGCAACTGCAGGGCTCCTCCAGCGGTTTCTAGGCCGCCTAGAATCAGCGCCGCACCGAGAGCACCAGGCTCCCAGGGCCCCTGGCTGGGGTTTTCAGCCCCGCACACACGGAGGCTGATTCCTTGGGTGCCCAGAAAGTGTATGACAGACGTAGGTTCCCTAGCACTCTCCTCCCCAGCAGAGACATGTGCAGGTGTTTGGGGCCTGATCCTGCGTGTCTGGGTTCCTGCCCACAGCCCCAACTCAGGGGAAGCAGCCCCTGAGGCAAGACCTGCTGGAGGAGCCCTGCGCCCCCGCCTGATAGGCGAGTGCACAGCCAGCAGGGAAGCGAGCCTCCTCGGGGAAGAGGAGGCAGCCCAGCCCGTCAAGTTGAAAGCCCTGCTTGCACGGAGCTAAGTGCGCCTCCAGTACGGCAGAGCTCTAGCTCTGCTCAGAGCCCCGATCTGGCAGAGTTCCTGGCGCGAGGCTGCTCTGCCGGGGGCTAGCCTTGCCCAGACTTGCCTTGCTTTTAGGCTGCCTCTCCAGGAAGGAGCAGGCAGCAGGAGCCTGGGAGTCGCCACTGGCGCCTTTCTTGCCTCAGCTCCAATCCTGCCTTGCCTTTGCACTTAGGTCCCAGTCCTCCTTAAGGAGAGCTTAGGGGCTGGTGGGTTGCACACTGCCAAGGGCTCCAGCAGTGAGAATTCTGTCAGAGGGAAGGGAAGGGCAACTGCAGGGCTCCTCCAGCGGTTGCTTGGCCGCCCAGATTCAGCGCCACACGGAGAGCACCAGGCTCCCAGGTCCCCTGGCTGGGGTTTTCAGCCCCGCACACACGGAGGCTGATTCCTTGGGTGCCCAGAAAGTGTATGACAGACGTAGGTTCCCTAGCACTCTCCTCCCCAGCAGAGACATGTGCAGGTGTTTGGGGCCTGATCCTGCGTGTCTGGGTTCCTGCCCACAGCCCCAACTCAGGGGAAGCAGCCCCTGAGGCAAGACCTGCTGGAGGAGCCCTGCGCCCCCGCCTGATAGGCGAGTGCACAGCCAGCAGGGAAGCGAGCCTCCTCGGGGGAAGAGGAGGCAGCAAGTCCCCGTCAAGCTGAAATCCCTGCTTACACGAAGCTAAGTGCGACTCCAGTACGGCAGATCTCTAGCTCTGTTCAGAGGCCCGATCTGGCAGAGTTCCTGGCACCAAGATGCTCTGCCATAGGCGAGCCTTGCGCAGACTTGCCTTGCTTTAAGGCTCCCTCCCCAGGAAGGAGCAGGCTGTGTGAGGCTCGGAAACGCCACTGGCGCCTTCCTGGCTTCAGCTCTACCCCTGCCTTGCCTTTGCACTTAGGTCCCAAGCGTCCTTGAGGAGGGCTTAGGGGCTGGTGGGTTGCACACTGCCAAGGGCTCCAGCAGTGAAAGCTCTGTCAGAGGGAAGCGAAGGGCAACAGCAGGGCTCCTTCAGCGGTTCCTTGGCCGCCCAGACAAAGCTCCGCACGGAGAGCACCAGGTTCCAAGGGCCCCTGGCTGGGTTTTGCATCCCCACACTCCCAGAGGCTGACTCCGTGGGTGCCTAGAAAGTGTGTGAGAGACGTAGGTTCCCTAGCACTCTCCTCCCCAGCAGAGACATGTGCAGGTGGTTGGGGCCTTATCCTGCGTGTCTGGGTTCCCGCCCACAGCCTCAACTCAGGGGAAGCAGCCCCTGAGGCAAGACCTGCTGGAGGAGCCCTGCGCGCCCGCCTGATAGGCGAGAGCACAGCCAGCAGTGTAGCGAGCCTCCTCGGGAGAAGAGGAGGCAGCCGAGCCCAGTCAAGAGGAAAGCCCTGCTTGCACGGAGCTAAGTGGGCCTCCAGTACGGCAGAGCTCTAGCTCTGCTCAGAGCCCCGATCTGGCAGAGTTTCTGGCGCGAGGCTGCTCGGCCGGGGGCTCGCCTTGCCCAGACTTGCCTTGCTTTTAGGCTCCCTCCCCAGGAAGGAGCTGTCTGAGCGAGCCTGGGAGACGCCACTGGTGCCTTCCTTGCCTCAGCTCCAATCCTGCCTTGCCTTTGCACATAGGTGCCAGGCGTCGTTGGGGAGGGCTTAGGGGGTGGTGGGTTGCACACTGCCAAGGGCTTCAGCAGTGAGAGCTCTGTCAGAGGGAAGGGAAGGGCAACTGCAGGGCTCCTCCAGCGGTTTCTAGGCCGCCTAGAATCAGCGCCGCACCGAGAGCACCAGGCTCCCAGGGCCCCTGGCTGGGGTTTTCAGCCCCGCACACACGGAGGCTGATTCCTTGGGTGCCCAGAAAGTGTATGACAGACGTAGGTTCCCTAGCACTCTCCTCCCCAGCAGAGACATGTGCAGGTGTTTGGGGCCTGATCCTGCGTGTCTGGGTTCCTGCCCACAGCCCCAACTCAGGGGAAGCAGCCCCTGAGGCAAGACCTGCTGGAGGAGCCCTGCGCCCCGCCTGATAGGCGAGTGCACAGCCAGCAGGGAAGCGAGCCTCCTCGGGGAAGAGGAGGCAGCCCAGCCCCGTCAAGTTGAAAGCCCTGCTTGCACGGAGCTAAGTGCGCCTCCAGTACGGCAGAGCTCTAGCTCTGCTCAGAGCCCCGATCTGGCAGAGTTCCTGGCGCGAGGCTGCTCTGCCGGGGGCTAGCCTTGCCCAGACTTGCCTTGCTTTTAGGCTGCCTCTCCAGGAAGGAGCAGGCAGCAGGAGCCTGGGAGTCGCCACTGGCGCCTTTCTTGCCTCAGCTCCAATCCTGCCTTGCCTTTGCACTTAGGTCCCAGTCCTCCTTAAGGAGAGCTTAGGGGCTGGTGGGTTGCACACTGCCAAGGGCTCCAGCAGTGAGAATTCTGTCAGAGGGAAGGGAAGGGCAACTGCAGGGCTCCTCCAGCGGTTGCTTGGCCGCCCAGATTCAGCGCCACACGGAGAGCACCAGGCTCCCAGGGCCCCTGGCTGGGGTTTTCAGCCCCGCACACACGGAGGCTGATTCCTTGGGTGCCCAGAAAGTGTATGACAGACGTAGGTTCCCTAGCACTCTCCTCCCCAGCAGAGACATGTGCAGGTGTTTGGGGCCTGATCCTGCGTGTCTGGGTTCCTGCCCACAGCCCCAACTCAGGGGAAGCAGCCCCTGAGGCAAGACCTGCTGGAGGAGCCCTGCGCCCCCGCCTGATAGGCGAGTGCACAGCCAGCAGGGAAGCGAGCCTCCTCGGGGGAAGAGGAGGCAGCAAGTCCCCGTCAAGCTGAAATCCCTGCTTACACGAAGCTAAGTGCGACTCCAGTACGGCAGATCTCTAGCTCTGTTCAGAGGCCCGATCTGGCAGAGTTCCTGGCACCAAGATGCTCTGCCATAGGCGAGCCTTGCGCAGACTTGCCTTGCTTTAAGGCTCCCTCCCCAGGAAGGAGCAGGCTGTGTGAGGCTCGGAAACGCCACTGGCGCCTTCCTGGCTTCAGCTCTACCCCTGCCTTGCCTTTGCACTTAGGTCCCAAGCGTCCTTGAGGAGGGCTTAGGGGCTGGTGGGTTGCACACTGCCAAGGGCTCCAGCAGTGAAAGCTCTGTCAGAGGGAAGCGAAGGGCAACAGCAGGGCTCCTTCAGCGGTTCCTTGGCCGCCCAGACAAAGCTCCGCACGGAGAGCACCAGGTTCCAAGGGCCCCTGGCTGGGTTTTGCATCCCCACACTCCCAGAGGCTGACTCCGTGGGTGCCTAGAAAGTGTGTGAGAGACGTAGGTTCCCTAGCACTCTCCTCCCCAGCAGAGACATGTGCAGGTGGTTGGGGCCTTATCCTGCGTGTCTGGGTTCCCGCCCACAGCCTCAACTCAGGGGAAGCAGCCCCTGAGGCAAGACCTGCTGGAGGAGCCCTGCGCGCCCGCCTGATAGGCGAGAGCACAGCCAGCAGTGTAGCGAGCCTCCTCGGGAGAAGAGGAGGCAGCCGAGCCCAGTCAAGAGGAAAGCCCTGCTTGCACGGAGCTAAGTGGGCCTCCAGTACGGCAGAGCTCTAGCTCTGCTCAGAGCCCCGATCTGGCAGAGTTTCTGGCGCGAGGCTGCTCGGCCGGGGGCTCGCCTTGCCCAGACTTGCCTTGCTTTTAGGCTCCCTCCCCAGGAAGGAGCTGTCTGAGCGAGCCTGGGAGACGCCACTGGTGCCTTCCTTGCCTCAGCTCCAATCCTGCCTTGCCTTTGCACATAGGTGCCAGGCGTCGTTGGGGAGGGCTTAGGGGGTGGTGGGTTGCACACTGCCAAGGGCTTCAGCAGTGAGAGCTCTGTCAGAGGGAAGGGAAGGGCAACTGCAGGGCTCCTCCAGCGGTTTCTAGGCCGCCTAGAATCAGCGCCGCACCGAGAGCACCAGGCTCCCAGGGCCCCTGGCTGGGGTTTTCAGCCCCGCACACACGGAGGCTGATTCCTTGGGTGCCCAGAAAGTGTATGACAGACGTAGGTTCCCTAGCACTCTCCTCCCCAGCAGAGACATGTGCAGGTGGTTGGGGCCTGATCCTGCGTGTCTGGGTTCCTGCCCACAGCCCCAACTCAGGGGAAGCAGCCCCTGAGGCAAGACCTGCTGGAGGAGCCCTGCGCCCCCGCCTGATAGGCGAGTGCACAGCCAGCAGGGAAGCGAGCCTCCTCGGGGGAAGAGGAGGCAGCCCAGCCCCGTCAAGTTGAAAGCCCTGCTTGCACGGAGCTAAGTGCGCCTCCAGTACGGCAGAGCTCTAGCTCTGCTCAGAGCCCCGATCTGGCAGAGTTCCTGGCGCGAGGCTGCTCTGCCGGGGCTAGCCTTGCCCAGACTTGCCTTGCTTTTAGGCTGCCTCTCCAGGAAGGAGCAGGCAGCAGGAGCCTGGGAGTCGCCACTGGCGCCTTTCTTGCCTCAGCTCCAATCCTGCCTTGCCTTTGCACTTAGGTCCCAGTCCTCCTTAAGGAGAGCTTAGGGGCTGGTGGGTTGCACACTGCCAAGGGCTCCAGCAGTGAGAATTCTGTCAGAGGGAAGGGAAGGGCAACTGCAGGGCTCCTCCAGCGGTTGCTTGGCCGCCCAGATTCAGCGCCACACGGAGAGCACCAGGCTCCCAGGGCCCCTGGCTGGGGTTTTCAGCCCCGCACACACGGAGGCTGATTCCTTGGGTGCCCAGAAAGTGTATGACAGACGTAGGTTCCCTAGCACTCTCCTCCCCAGCAGAGACATGTGCAGGTGTTTGGGGCCTGATCCTGCGTGTCTGGGTTCCTGCCCACAGCCCCAACTCAGGGGAAGCAGCCCCTGAGGCAAGACCTGCTGGAGGAGCCCTGCGCCCCCGCCTGATAGGCGAGTGCACAGCCAGCAGGGAAGCGAGCCTCCTCGGGGAAGAGGAGGCAGCAAGTCCCCGTCAAGCTGAAATCCCTGCTTACACGAAGCTAAGTGCGACTCCAGTACGGCAGATCTCTAGCTCTGTTCAGAGGCCCGATCTGGCAGAGTTCCTGGCACCAAGATGCTCTGCCATAGGCGAGCCTTGCGCAGACTTGCCTTGCTTTAAGGCTCCCTCCCCAGGAAGGAGCAGGCTGTGTGAGGCTCGGAAACGCCACTGGCGCCTTCCTGGCTTCAGCTCTACCCCTGCCTTGCCTTTGCACTTAGGTCCCAAGCGTCCTTGAGGAGGGCTTAGGGGCTGGTGGGTTGCACACTGCCAAGGGCTCCAGCAGTGAAAGCTCTGTCAGAGGGAAGCGAAGGGCAACAGCAGGGCTCCTTCAGCGGTTCCTTGGCCGCCCAGACAAAGCTCCGCACGGAGAGCACCAGGTTCCAAGGGCCCCTGGCTGGGTTTTGCATCCCCACACTCCCAGAGGCTGACTCCGTGGGTGCCTAGAAAGTGTGTGAGAGACGTAGGTTCCCTAGCACTCTCCTCCCCAGCAGAGACATGTGCAGGTGGTTGGGGCCTTATCCTGCGTGTCTGGGTTCCCGCCCACAGCCTCAACTCAGGGGAAGCAGCCCCTGAGGCAAGACCTGCTGGAGGAGCCCTGCGCGCCCGCCTGATAGGCGAGAGCACAGCCAGCAGTGTAGCGAGCCTCCTCGGGAGAAGAGGAGGCAGCCGAGCCCAGTCAAGAGGAAAGCCCTGCTTGCACGGAGCTAAGTGGGCCTCCAGTACGGCAGAGCTCTAGCTCTGCTCAGAGCCCCGATCTGGCAGAGTTTCTGGCGCGAGGCTGCTCGGCCGGGGGCTCGCCTTGCCCAGACTTGCCTTGCTTTTAGGCTCCCTCCCCAGGAAGGAGCTGTCTGAGCGAGCCTGGGAGACGCCACTGGTGCCTTCCTTGCCTCAGCTCCAATCCTGCCTTGCCTTTGCACATAGGTGCCAGGCGTCGTTGGGGAGGGCTTAGGGGGTGGTGGGTTGCACACTGCCAAGGGCTTCAGCAGTGAGAGCTCTGTCAGAGGGAAGGGAAGGGCAACTGCAGGGCTCCTCCAGCGGTTTCTAGGCCGCCTAGAATCAGCGCCGCACCGAGAGCACCAGGCTCCCAGGGCCCCTGGCTGGGGTTTTCAGCCCCGCACACACGGAGGCTGATTCCTTGGGTGCCCAGAAAGTGTATGACAGACGTAGGTTCCCTAGCACTCTCCTCCCCAGCAGAGACATGTGCAGGTGTTTGGGGCCTGATCCTGCGTG
>NW_017192368.1:0-10318 GCF_001704415.2 Capra hircus
CCGTCCCGATGTTTCAGCAAGGTGCTCTAGAGTTACGACGGGGATTCAGGGACCCGCTCTGGCGGCCGCAGGAAAGGCCAGTTATCATGCGTGTTGCTAGGGGGCCTCTCGTGATTCCTCTCCCGTCGATGCCGGGGCCTAAGACCTTGTGTGGAGTCGGGGCCGGAAGCTGAGATTCCTCTCCAGTGCTGACATGGATTTTGGGGTACTTCTGGAGTCTCAACAAAGGAGTCAGGCCTCGTCTCGAGTGGGGCCATGAGCGTGCCCTTTCCTCCCATGCTGTAGCAGCAGTGTCACGCTACCCTTGCGTGGACCAAGGGATCTGTGGCTTTCCCTCGAGGCGTCCCACGAGGCTTTCCCACAGGCTCTCCCACGTGCCACCGTGGTGTGAGTCGATCCTCGGCATGAAAGTCGAAGCAGTGCAGGGAAAACAGGATCCTCTGGAATGGACGGAGATATCTGGGGGCTCTTGGAATGGTGGCACGACCCTGGAGTTCCTCTCGCCTTTCCTGTGGAGAGCACCTCTTCTTGAGATGCGACGGGAACGCCGAATTCTTTCCCACCACGCAGGGAAAGGATCCCTCCTCTCGAGCTAGGGCGCGGAAACGGGGCTCCTCTGGATGTGGGGGAACACTCGTGCTTCTCTCGAGTGGAGACGGATATGTCGGGAACCTCTTGAGTTGCAGCAAGGGTTTGAAGGACCCTTTGGAAGTTCCAGAGTTTAGGTGTGAATAGCCTCGAGAGCCTCAGCGGAAATGGGTCTCATCTCGGCTGGAGGGGAGAACCTCTTGGATTTTCTCGAATTGCGGCAGGTGCTCTCGACTTACAACAGGGACCCGGGCACCCGCTCTGGAGGCCTCAGTAAAGGCCAGTGCCCATGCGAGTTGCTCGGGGCTCTCGGGATTCCTCTCCCGTCGATTGCTGGGGCCTAAAACCTTGTGTGGAATCAGTGCCGGAATCTGAGGATTCCTCCCCAGTGCAGACATGGATCTTGGGGTACTTCTGGAGTCTCCCCAGTGCAGTCAGTCCTCTACTCGAGTGGGGGCATGCACGTGCGCTTTCCTCCCGAGCTGTAGCAGCAGTGTCACCCTTCCCTTCGCGTGGATCAAGGGATCAGGGGCTTTCCCTCGAGGCTTTCCCACGAGACTTTCCACGAGTCTTTCCCTCAGGACTGTCCCACGAGGCTTTCCCACGAGGCTTTCCCACAGGGCTGTGCCTCATGCCATCCGTGGTGTGAGTCGATCCTCGGCTTGAAAGTCGAGGCAGTGCAGGGAAAACAGGTTTCCCTGGAATGGACTGAGACATCTGGGGGACTCTTTGAATTGGGCACGACCCTGGAGTTCCTCTCGACTTTCCTGTGGAGAGCACCTCCACTTGAGTTGCGACCGAACGCCGGGAATTCTTTCCCGACACGCAGCAGGAAAGGATCCCTCCTCTCGAGCTAGGAGGCGGAAACAAGGCCTCCTATGGATGTGGGGGCGACTCTCGTGCTTCCTCTCGATTGGAGACGGGTATGTCGGTGAACTTCTTGGGTTTCAGGGTGTGAATGACCCTATGGAAGTTCCAGAGCTTAGGTGTGATTAGCCTCGAGACGCCTCAACTTAAATGGGCCTCATTTCGCCTGGAGGGGAGAACCTCCTGGATTTTCTCGAGTTGTGGCAGGTGCTCTCGACTTACGACGGGACCTCAAGGACACACACTGGTTTCCTCAGGAAAGGCCAGTCCCCATGCGAGTTGCTCGGGGGCCTCTCGGGATTACTCTCCCGTCGATGCTGGGGCCTAAGACCTTGTGTGGAGTCACTGCCGGAACCTGAGCATTCCTCTGCAGTGCTGACATGGATCTTGGGGTACTTCTGGAGTCTCCCCAGGGGAGTCAGTCCTCGTCTCGAGTGGGGGCATGCACGTGCGCTTTCCTCCCGAGCTGTAGCAGCAGTGTCACGCTTCCCTTCGCGTGGATCAAGGGATCTGTGGCTTTTCCTCGAGGCTTTCCCACAAGGCTTTCCCACGAGGCTTTCCCACAGGGCTGTCCACGTGCCACCGTGGTGTGAGTCGATCCTCGGCTTGAAAAATCGAGGCAGTGCAGGGAAAACACTTTTCCCTGGAATGGACTGAGACATCAGGGGGACTCTGGGAATGGTGGTACAACCCTGGAGTTCCTCTCGCTTTTCCTGTGGAGAGCGCCTCCTCTTGAGATGCGACGGGAACGCCGGGAATTCTTTCCCGACCACGCAGGGAAAGGATCCCTCCTCTCGAGCTGGAGGCGAAAACGGTGCTCCTCTGGATGTGGGCAGAACTCTTGTGCTTCCTCTCGAGTGCGGACGGGTATGTCGGGGATCTTCTTGAGTTGCAGCAAGGGTGTGAAGGACCCTTTGGAAGTTCCAGAGGTTAGGTGTGAATAGCCTTGAGACGCCTCAGCGGAAATGGGCCTCATCTCGCCTGGATGGGAGAACCTCCTGGATTTTCTCGAGTTTCGGCAGGTGCTCTCGACTTACGACAGGGACCTCAGGGACCCGCTCTGGTGGCCTCAGGAAAGGCCAGTCCCCATGCCAGTTGTTCGGGGGCCTCTCGGGATTCCTCTCGCGTCGATGCCAGGGCCTAAGACCTTGTGTGGAGTCAGTGCCGGAACCTGAGGATTCCTCCCCAGTGCAGACATGGATCTTGGGGTACTTCTGGAGTCTCCCAGGGCAGTCAGTCCTCTACTCGAGTGGGGGCATGCACGTGCGCTTTCCTCCCGAGCTGTAGCAGCAGTGTCACGCTTCCCTTCACGTGGATCAAGGGATCAGGGCTTCCCTCGAGGCTTTCCCACGAGGCTTTCACACAGGGCTGTCCCACGTGCCACCGTGGTGTGAGTCGATCCTTGGCTTGAAATTCCAGGCAGTGCAGGGAAAACAGGATTCCCTGGAATGGACGGGAGACATCTGGGGGACTCTGGGAATGGTGGCACGACCCTGGAGTTCCTCTCGCCTTTCCTGTGGAGAGCGCCTCTTCTTGAGATGCGATGGAATGCCGGGTATTCTTTCGCACGCAGTGAAAGGATCCCCTCCTCTCGAGCTAGGAGGCGGAAACGGGGCTCCTCTGGATGTGGGCGGGACTCTTGTGCTTCCTCTCGTGTGGAGACAGGTATGTCGGGGAACTTCTTGAGTTGCAGCCAGGGTGTGAAGGACCCTTTGGAAGTTCCAGAGGTTAGGTGTGAATAGCCTCGAGACTCCTCAGCGGAAATGGGCCTCATCTCGCCTGGAGGGGAGAACCTCCTGGATGTTCTCGGGTTGCGGTGGGTGCTCGACTTACGACGGAGACCACAGGGACCCTCTCTGGTGGCCTCAGGAAAAGCCAGTCCCCATGCGAGTTGCACGGGGCCTCTCGGGATTTCTCTCGTCGACGCAGGGGCCTAAGACCTTGTGTGGAGTCGGTGCCGGATCCTGAGGGTTCCTATCCAGTACTGACATGGATCTTGGGTACTTCTGGAATCTCCCCAGTGGAGTCAGTCCTTGTCCCGAGTGGGCGGCATGCACGTGCGCTTTCCTCCCGAGCTGTAGCAGCAGTGTCACGCTTCCCTTCGCGTGGATCAAGGGATCTGTGGCTTTCCCTCGAGGCTTTCCCACGAGGCTTTCCCACTAGGCTTTCCCACAAGGCTGTCCCACGTGTCACCGTGGTGTGAGTCAATCCTCGGCGTGAAAGTCGAGGCAGTGCAGGGAAAACAAGTTTCCCTGGAATGGACTGAGACATCTGCGGGACTCTGGGAATGGTGGCATGACTCTGGAGTTCCTCTCGCCTTTCCTGTGGAGAGCGACTCCTCTTGAGATGCGACGGGAACGCCGGGAATTCTTTGCCGACCACGAAAGGAAATGATCCCTCCTCTGGAGCTAGGAGGCGGAAACGGGGCTCTTCTGGATGTGGGCGGGACTCTCGTGCTTCCTCTTGAGTGGAGACGGGTACGTGGGAACTTCTTGAGTTGCAGCAAGGCTGTGAAGGACCCTTTGGAAGTTCCAGAGGTTAGGGTGTGATTAGCCTCGAGTCGGCTAAGCGGAAATGGGCCTCATCTCGCCTGGAGGGGACAACCTCCTGGATTTTCTTGACTTGCGTCAGGTGCTCTCGACTTACGACGGGGACCACAGGGACCCCCTCTGGAGGCCTCAGGAAAGGCCAGTCCCCATGCGAGTTGCTCGGGAGCCATTCGGGATTTCTCTCCCGTCGATGCAGGGGCCTAAGACCTTGGGTGGAGTCGGTGCCGGAACCTGAGGATTCCTCTTCATTGCTGATATGGATCTTGGGGTATTTCTGGAGTCTGCCCAGGGGAGTCAGTCCTCGTCTCGAGAGGGGGCATGCACGTGCGCTTTCCTCCCGAGCTGTAGCAGCACTGTCACGCTTCCCTTCGCGTGGATCAAGGGATCTGTGGCTTTCCCTCGAGGGTTTCCCTCGAGGCTTTCCCACGAGGCTTTCCCACAGGGCTGTTCCACATGCCACCGTGGTGTGAGTCGATCCTCGGCTAGAAAGTCGAGGCAGTGCAGGGAAACAGGTTTCCCTGGAATGCACTTAGACATCTGGGGGAGTCTGCGAATGGTGGCACGACCCTGGAGTTCCTCTCGCCTTTCCTGTGTAGAGGGGCTCCTCTTGAATTGCGACGGGAACGCGGGGAATTCTTTCCAGAAAACGCGCGGAAGGGATCCCACCTCTGGAGCTAAGAGGCAGAAATGGGGCTCCTCTGGATGTGGGCGGGACTCTCGTGCTTCCTCTCGAGTGGAGACGGGTATGTCGGGGAACTTCTTGAGTTGCAGGAAGGGTGTGAAGGACCCTTTGGAAGTTCCAGAGGTTAGGTGTGATTAGCCTCGGTACGCCTCAGCGGAAATGGGCCTCATCTCGCCTGGAGGGGAGGACCTCCTGGATTTTAACGAGTTCGGCAGAGCTCTCGACTTGCGAAGGGGACCTCAGGGACCCGCTCTGGTGGCCTCTGGAACGGCCAGTCCCCATGCGAGTTGCTAGGGGGCCTCTCGGGATTCCTCTCCCGTCGATGCCGGGGCCTAAGATCTTATGTGGAGTTGGTGCCGAACCTGAGGATTCCTCTCCGGTGCTGACATGGATCTTGGGGTACTTCTGGAGTCTCCCCAGTGGAGTCAGTCTCGTCTCGAGTGGGGGCATGCACGAGCGCTTTTCTCCCGAGCTGTAGCAGCAATGTCAGACTTCTATTCGCGTGGATCAAGGCATCTGTGGCTTTCCCTCGAGGCTTTCCCACAAGGCTTTCCCACGAGGATTTCCACAGGGCTGTCCCACGTGCCACCGTGGTGTGAGTCGATCCTCGGCTTGAAAGTCGAGGAAGTGCTGGTAAAACAAGTTTCCCTGGAATGGACTGAGACATGTGGGGGACTCTGGGAATGGTGGCATGCCCCTGGAGTTCCTCTCGCCTTTCCTGTGGAGAGCTCCTCCTCTAGAGATGCTATGGGTACGCCGGGAATTCTTTCCCGACCACGCAGGGAAAGGATCCCTCCTCTCGAGCTATGAGGCGGACACGGGGCTCCTCTGGATGTGGCGGGACTCTCGTGCTTCCTCTCGAGTGGAGACGGGTATGTCGGGGGAACTGCTTGAGATGCAGCAAGGGTGTGAAGGACCCCTTGGAAGTTCCAGAGGTTAGTGTTATTAGCCTCCAGACGCCTCAGGAAATGGTCCTCATCTCGCCTGGAGGGGAGAACTTCCTGGATTTTCTCGAGTTTTGGCAGGTGCTCTCGACTTAAGACAGGGACCTCAGGGACCCGCTCTGGTGGCCTCACGAAAGGCCAGTCCCCATGCGAGTTGCTCGGGGCTCTCGGGATTCCTCTCCCGTCGATTCTGGGGCCTAAAACCTTGTGTGGAATCAGTGCCGGAATCTGAGGATTCCTCCCCAGTGCAGACATGGATCTTGGGGTACTTCTGGAGTCTCCCCAGTGCAGTCAGTCCTCTACTCGAGTGGGGGCATGCACGTGCGCTTTCCTCCCGAGCTGTAGCAGCAGTGTCACCCTTCCCTTCGCGTGGATCAAGGGATCAGGGGCTTTCCCTCGAGGCTTTCCCACGAGTCTTTCCCTCAGGACTGTCCCACGAGGCTTTCCCACGAGGCTTTCCCACAGGGCTGTGCCTCATGCCATCCGTGGTGTGAGTCGATCCTCGGCTTGAAAGTCGAGGCAGTGCAGGGAAAACAGGTTTCCCTGGAATGGACTGAGACATCTGGGGGACTCTTTGAATGTGGCACGACCCTGGAGTTCCTCTCGACTTTCCTGTGGAGAGCACCTCCACTTGAGTTGCGACCGAACGCCGGGAATCTTTCCCGACCACGCAGGGAAAGGATCCCTCCTCTCGAGCTAGGAGGCGGAAACAAGGCTCCTATGGATGTGGGCGGGACTCTCGTGCTTCCTCTCGATTGGAGACGGGTATGTCGGTGAACTTCTTGGGTTTCAGCAAGGGTGTGAATGACCCTATGGAAGTTCCAGAGCTTAGGTGTGATTAGCCTCGAGACGCCTCAACTTAAATGGGCCTCATTTCGCCTGGAGGGGAGAACCTCCTGGATTTTCTCGAGTTGTGGCAGGTGCTCTCGACTTACGACGGGGACCTCAAGGACACACACTGGTTTCCTCAGGAAAGGCCAGTCCCCATGCGAGTTGCTCGGGGGCCTCTCGGGATTACTCTCCCGTCGATGCTGGGGCCTAAGACCTTGTGTGGAGTCACTGCCGGAACCTGAGCATTCCTCTGCAGTGCTGACATGGATCTTGGGGTACTTCTGGAGTCTCCCCAGGGGAGTCAGTCCTCGTCTCGAGTGGGGGCATGCACGTGCGCTTTCCTCCCGAGCTGTAGCAGCAGTGTCACGCTTCCCTTCGCGTGGATCAAGGGATCTGTGGCTTTTCCTCGAGGCTTTCCCACAAGGCTTTCCCACGAGGCTTTCCCACAGGGCTGTCCCACGTGCCACCGTGGTGTGAGTCGATCCTCGGCTTGAAAATCGAGGCAGTGCAGGGAAAACACTTTTCCCTGGAATGGACTGAGACATCAGGGGACTCTGGGAATGGTGGTACAACCCTGGAGTTCCTCTCGCTTTTCCTGTGGAGAGCGCCTCCTCTTGAGATGCGACGGGAACGCCGGGAATTCTTTCCCGACCACGCAGGGAAAGGATCCCTCCTCTCGAGCTGGGAGGCGAAAACGGTGCTCCTCTGGATGTGGGCAGAACTCTTGTGCTTCCTCTCGAGTGCGGACGGGTATGTCGGGGATCTTCTTGAGTTGCAGCAAGGGTGTGAAGGACCCTTTGGAAGTTCCAGAGGTTAGGTGTGAATAGCCTTGAGACGCCTCAGCGGAAATGGGCCTCATCTCGCCTGGATGGGAGAACCTCCTGGATTTTCTCGAGTTTCGGCAGGTGCTCTCGACTTACGACAGGGACCTCAGGGACCCGCTCTGGTGGCCTCAGGAAAGGCCAGTCCCCATGCCAGTTGTTCGGGGGCCTCTCGGGATTCCTCTCGCGTCGATGCCAGGGCCTAAGACCTTGTGTGGAGTCAGTGCCGGAACCTGAGGATTCCTCCCCAGTGCAGACATGGATCTTGGGGTACTTCTGGAGTCTCCCCAGGGCAGTCAGTCCTCTACTCGAGTGGGGGCATGCACGTGCGCTTTCCTCCCGAGCTGTAGCAGCAGTGTCACGCTTCCCTTCACGTGGATCAAGGGATCAGGGGCTTTCCCTCGAGGCTTTCCCACGAGGCTTTCACACAGGGCTGTCCCACGTGCCACCGTGGTGTGAGTCGATCCTTGGCTTGAAATTCCAGGCAGTGCAGGGAAAACAGGATTCCCTGGAATGGACGGAGACATCTGGGGGACTCTGGGAATGGTGGCACGACCCTGGAGTTCCTCTCGCCTTTCCTGTGGAGAGCGCCTCTTCTTGAGATGCGATGGGAATGCCGGGTATTCTTTCCCAAGCACGCAGTGAAAGGATCCCTCCTCTCGAGCTAGGAGGCGGAAACGGGGCTCCTCTGGATGTGGCGGGACTCTTGTGCTTCCTCTCGTGTGGAGACAGGTATGTCGGGGAACTTCTTGAGTTGCAGCCAGGGTGTGAAGGACCCTTTGGAAGTTCCAGAGGTTAGGTGTGAATAGCCTCGAGACTCCTCAGCGGAAATGGGCCTCATCTCGCCTGGAGGGGAGAACCTCCTGGATGTTCTCGGGTTGCGGTGGGTGCTCGACTTACGACGGAGACCACAGGGACCCTCTCTGGTGGCCTCAGGAAAAGCCAGTCCCCATGCGAGTTGCACGGGGGCCTCTCGGGATTTCTCTCCCGTCGACGCAGGGGCCTAAGACCTTGTGTGGAGTCGGTGCCGGATCCTGAGGGTTCCTATCCAGTACTGACATGGATCTTGGGTACTTCTGGAATCTCCCCAGTGGAGTCAGTCCTTGTCCCGAGTGGCGGCATGCACGTGCGCTTTCCTCCCGAGCTGTAGCAGCAGTGTCACGCTTCCCTTCGCGTGGATCAAGGGATCTGTGGCTTTCCCTCGAGGCTTTCCCACGAGGCTTTCCCACTAGGCTGTCCCAACGTGTCACCGTGGTGTGAGTCAATCCTCGGCGTGAAAGTCGAGGCAGTGCAGGGAAAACAAGTTTCCCTGGAATGGACTGAGACATCTGCGGGACTCTGGGAATGGTGGCATGACTCTGGAGTTCCTCTCGCCTTTCCTGTGGAGAGCGACTCCTCTTGAGATGCGACGGGAACGCCGGGAATTCTTTGCCGACCACGAAAGGAAATGATCCCTCCTCTGGAGCTAGGAGGCGGAAACGGGGCTCTTCTGGATGTGGGCGGGACTCTCGTGCTTCCTCTTGAGTGGAGACGGGTACGTGGGGAACTTCTTGAGTTGCAGCAAGGCTGTGAAGGACCCTTTGGAAGTTCCAGAGGTTAGGTGTGATTAGCCTCGAGTCGGCTAAGCGGAAATGGGCCTCATCTCGCCTGGAGGGGACAACCTCCTGGATTTTCTTGACTTGCGTCAGGTGCTCTCGACTTACGACGGGGACCACAGGGACCCCCTCTGGAGGCCTCAGGAAAGGCCAGTCCCCATGCGAGTTGCTCGGGAGCCATTCGGGATTTCTCTCCCGTCGATGCAGGGGCCTAAGACCTTGGGTGGAGTCGGTGCCGGAACCTGAGGATTCCTCTTCATTGCTGATATGGATCTTGGGGTATTTCTGGAGTCTGCCCAGGGGAGTCAGTCCTCGTCTCGAGAGGGGGCATGCACGTGCGCTTTCCTCCCGAGCTGTAGCAGCACTGTCACGCTTCCCTTCGCGTGGATCAAGGGATCTGTGGCTTTCCCTCGAGGGTTTCCCTCGAGGCTTTCCCACGAGGCTTTCCCACAGGGCTGTTCCACATGCCACCGTGGTGTGAGTCGATCCTCGGCTAGAAAGTCGAGGCAGTGCAGGGAAACAGGTTCCCTGGAATGCACTTAGACATCTGGGGGAGTCTGCGAATGGTGGCACGACCCTGGAGTTCCTCTCGCCTTTCCTGTGTAGAGGGGCTCCTCTTGAATTGCGACGGGAACGCGGGGAATTCTTTCCAGAAAACGCGCGGAAGGGATCCCACCTCTGGAGCTAAGAGGCAGAAATGGGGCTCCTCTGGATGTGGGCGGGACTCTCGTGCTTCCTCTCGAGTGGAGACGGGTATGTCGGGAACTTCTTGACTTGCAGCAACAAGTTTTGGGCCCAGAGGCTAGGTGTGATTAGCCCCGAGACGCCTCAGCGCAAATGAGCCTCATCTCTCCTGGGGGAGAACCTCCTGGATTTTCCCCAGTTGCGGCAGGTGCTCGCCACTTACGATGGGGACCCCAGGGACCCGCTCTGGTGGCCTCAGGAAAGGCCAGTCCCCATGCGAGTTGCTTGGGGGCCTCTCGGGATTCCTCTCCTGTTGATGCTTGGCCCTAAGAGCTTGTGTGGAGTCGTTGCCGGAACCTGAGGATTCCTCTCCAGTCCCGACATGGATCTTGTGGTACTTCTGGAGTCTCCCCAGGGGCGTCAGTCCTCGTCTCGAGTGGGGGCCTGCAGATGCGCTTTTCTCTCGAGCTGTAGCAGCAGTGTCACGCTTCCCTTCGCGTGGATCAAGGATCAGGGGCTTTCCCTGAGGCTTTCCCACGAGGCTTCCCACGAGGCTTTCCTACGAGGCTTTCCCACAGGGCTGTCCCACGTGCCACCGTGGTGTGAGTCGAATCCTCGACTTGAAACGTCGAGGCAGTGCAGGGAAAACAGGTTTCCCTGGAATGGACTGAGACATCTGGGGGACTCTGGGAATGGTGGCACGACCCTGGAGTTCCTCTCGCCTTTCCTGTGGAGAGCGCCTCCTCTTGAGATGCGA
>NW_017192369.1:0-10313 GCF_001704415.2 Capra hircus
AGTTGGTCAAGGTCAAGGTCGCGTCAAGCGTCAAGTTCCAAGGTCAAATTCAAGTTCAAGTTCCACGTTCAAGTTCAAGTTCAAGGCCAAAAGGTCAAGGTCAAGTTCAAGTTCAAGGGCAAGGCAAGGCAAGACCTAGCCCACGGCCAAGGCAAGGGCAAGGCAACGCCAAGGGCAAGGCCAAGGCCCAGGCCAAGGCAAAGGCCTAGGCCACCAAAGCGAAGCCCAAACCCCGTAACGCCTGACAGAAGGCAGAAGCCACTAGCGCCCCTGTGCAGAGGAAGCCACTGAAGGCAGCAAGGCCACAGAGATCCCCAGACTCCCATTCCCACAGGAAGATGTGAGGATAAAGGGCTTCATCCCAGCACAGCACCCCCTCCACCAACCCCCAAACCCGGCCCCCCCTCCTCCCGCAGCACGCCCCTGAAACAACACTGTCTTCCCAGAAAAGAGAAGGGAGAAGCCATGTGTGTGCCAAAGGAGCAAGATGAACGAACGATACCACGCCCTCCGACCTTGGGCACACCTGACGCCTCGGAACGCCGGGGCCGAAGGGTCCCGACATTCTCGGGTGGAGGGGGGGTCAACACGTTGGCCGACAGCCCTTGCCCGGGCACCGCAAATCCCCTGAGACGTGATCCGACCCCAGGGACCGAGGGCAAATGTACCGCTTGAGGTGCTGGAGGAGCTGGACGAAGCCATGTTGGGAGAGGCACACGGGCACGCTGCAGACTGCTGGCCGAGTGGGCGGGACCCAGCAGCTCAGGGCTCTGGAGAGCAGGAGACGGCTCCGCCCCCATTGACGTCAATAGGGTTTGGGGTGGGTAGATGGAGGGTGCCGCCCCTGGCCTCTTTCCAAGCAGAGACCCTGGACGGAGTCCCGTGGAGCGAGTGGGCTTTTCCCGGGCACAACTGTGCCCCGGACCGCCAAGATCCCCGTTGGGGGTGGGCGGGCAGTTCGGGGCTTTGGTTTGTGGCCCTCCCTCGCAGCGGGGGTGGGATCAACCCCGGGTGGATCAATCAGGGGCCCTCAGCAGTGCCAAGGGAGCTCACCGCCCAGGAAACGCCCCTAGGTCCCTTTGAATTGGCCACCAACGCCCCCTTCCCCAGCCTGCCTTGCTCTGGGTTTCCCGCCTTTTCACATTCCACAGGTCCCTGGGCCTCGACTGTCCCCCGCTGTCTCCTCCGAGGCATTCCGGGACACCGGACGCTCTCTCCAGTGCCTCCACCTAGATCCCTCGCTGTCCTCGCCTCCGTTTCCCCCCTGCCCCCTCCCCAACTCCTCCGTGGGCTCTTGGCGTCATTTCCCTACAGCAGTCCCAGAGCGCCACCCCGAGGGCTTTGAGTTGCCTGGAGCCCAAGGCTCCGGCCAGAGCCCTGAGGGGGCCAGCGTCTGGACTGGCAGCTAATGCCATTTGGGGCTTTTCTCACGTGGAGCCTAAGGCCCGCACTTCCGCGGGGAACCCCCAGCGTTAGTGCCCTGGAGATACCCGCCCAAGGGGGACAGTGTACCTCCTACTGTGGGGAAGGAGGTACCTGTTTTCCCTGCACTGGTTCGACTTTCACGCTGAGGATCGACTCACACCATGTGGCACGTGGAAAAGCCCTGTGGGAAAGCCTCATGGGAAAGACTCGAGGAAAGCCACAGATCCCTTGATCCACTCGACGGGAAGCGTGCCACTTCTGCTACAGCTCGGGAGGAAAGCGCACGTGCATGTCCCCACTCGAGACGAGGACTGACTCCCCTGGGGAGACTCTAGAAGTAGCCCAAGATCCATGTCAGCACTGGAGAGGAAACCTCAGTTTCCGGCACCGACTCCACACAAGGTCTTAGGCCCCGGCATCGACGGGAGAGGAATCCCGAGAGGACCCGAGCTACTCGCATGGGACTGGCCTTTCCTGAGGCCACCAGAGGGGACCTGACGTCCCCGTCGTAAGTCGAGAGCACCTGCCGCAACTTGAGAAAATCCAGGAGGTTCTCCCCTCCAGGCGAGATGAGGCCCATTTCCGCTGACCCGTATCGAGGCTAATCACACCTAAACTCTGGAACTTCCAAAAGGTCCTTCACACCCTTGTTGCAACTCAAGAAGTTCCCCGACATACCCGTCTCCACTCGAGAGGAAGCATGAGAGTCCCGTCCACATCCAGAGGAGGCCCGTTTCCCCCTCCTAGCTCGAGAGGAGGATCAGTAAAGAATTCCCGGAGTTCCCCTAGCATCTCAAGAGGAGGCGCACTTCACAGGAAAGGCGAGAGGAACTCCAGGGTCGTCCCAGAGCCCCCAGATGTCCCATTCCAGGAAACCTGGCACTCGACTTTCAAGCGAGGATCGACTCACACCACGGTGGCACGTGGGACAGCCCTGTAGTAAAGCCTCGTGGGAAAGCCTCGGTGGGAAAGCCTCGTGGGAAAGCCTCGTGGGAAAGCCTCGAGGATAGCAAACAGATCCCTTGATCCACTCGACGGGAAGCGTGCCACTTCTGCTACAGCTCGGGAGGAAAGCGCACGTGCATGTCCCCACTCGAGACGAGGACTGACTCCCCTGGGGAGACTCTAGAAGTAGCCCAAGATCCATGTCAGCACTGGAGAGGAATCCTCAGGTTCTGGCACTGACTCCACACAAGGTCTTAGGCCTCGGCATCGACGGGAGAGGAATCCCGCGAGGCCCCCGAGCAACTTGCATGGGACTGGCCTTTCCTGAGGCCACCAGAGCGGGTCCCTGAGGTCCCCGTCGTAAGTCGAGAGCACCTGCCGCAACTTGGGAAAATCCAGGAGGTTCTCCCCTCCAGGCGAGATGAGGCCCATTTCCGCTGATATGTCTCGAGGCTAATCACACTTAACCTCTCGAACCTTCCAAAGGGTCCTTCACACCCTTGCTGCAACTCAAAAATTTCCCCGACATACCCGTTTCCACTCGAGAGGAAGCACGAGAGTCCAGCCCACATCCAAGGACCCCGTTTCCACCTCCTAGCTCGAGAGGAGGTATCCTTTCCCTGCGTGGTAGGGAAAGAATTCCCGGCGTTCCCAATGCATCTCAAGAGGAGGCGCTCTCCACAGGAAAGGCGAGAGGAACTCCAGGGTCGTGCCACCATTCCCAGAGTCCCCCAGAGGTCTCAGTCCATTCCAGGGAAACCTGTTTTCCCTGCACTGCCTCGACTTTCAAGCCGAGGATCGACTCACACCACGGTGGCTTATGGGACAGCCCTGTGGGAAAGACTCGTGGAAAAGCCACAGATCCCTTGATCCACTCGACGGGAAGCGTGCCACCGGTGCTAGAGCTCGGGAGGAAAGCGCACGTGCATGCCCCCCACTCGAGACCAGGACTGACTCCCCTGGGGAGACTCCAGAAGTACCCCAAGATCCATGTCAGCACAGGAGAGGAAACCTCAGGTTCCGGCACTGACTCCACACAAGGTCTTAGGCCCCGGCATCAACGCGAGAGGAATCCTGAGAGGCCCCGAACAACTGGCATGGGGACTGGCCTTTCCTGAGGCCACCAGAGCGGGTCCCTGACGTCCCCGTCATAAGTCAAGAGCACCTGCCACAACTCGAGAAAATCCAGGAGGTCCTCCCCTCCAGGCGAGATGAGGCCCATTTCCGCTGAGTCGTCTCGAGGCTTATCACACCTAAAACTCTGGAACTTCCAATGGGTCCTTCGCACCCTTGCTGCAACTGAAGAAGTTCCCCGACATACCAGTCTCCACTCGAGAGGAAGCACAAGAGTCCCGCCCACATCCACAGGAGCCCCGTTTCTGCCTCCTAGCTCGAGAGGAGGGATCCTTTCCCTGCGTGGAAGGGAAAGAATTCCCGGCGTTCCCGTCGCATCTCAAGAGGAGGCGCTCTCCACAGGAAAGATGAGAGGAACTCCAGGTCGTGCCACCATTCTCAGAGTCCCCAGATGTCTCAGGTCCATTTCAGCGAACCTGTTTTCCCTGCACTGCCCTCGACTTTCAAGCCGAGGATCGACTCACACCACGTTGGCACGTGGGACAGCCCTGTGGGAAAGACTCGTGGGAAAGCCTCGTGGGAAAGCCTCGAGGGAAAGCCACAGATCCCTTGATCCACTCGACGGGAAGCGTGCCACTGCTGCTACAGCTCGGGAGGAAAGCGCACGTGCATGCCCCCACTCGAGACGAGGACTGACTCCCCTGGGGAGACTCCAGATGTACCCCAAGATCCATGTCAGCACTGGAGAGGAAACCTCAGGTTCCGGCACCGACTCCACACAAGGTCTTAGGCCCGGCATCGACGGGAGAGGAATCCCGAGAGGCCCCCGAGGAACTCGCATGGGGACTGGCCTTTCCTGAGGCCACCAGAGCGGGTTGTCTTGAGTTGTATAAGCAAACCTGTGCCTTCCAAATAGAGGCTTGCAAACACACCCCGGTGGTTGCCTCTTCTTCCCCGAAGAAGTCTTTTCTTTCCCCACATGCTGCGAACTCCCTGTCCCAACCTCCAAGAATAGCCGCTTCTTGCCATTCCTTTCTTAGAGGCCAGTTATCCCTGAGCTTGGGGCCGTAGGGAGTAGCCCCACACTCACAGGGAAAGGCAAAGACTCCTCCATACATCCCCTCTATCCCCTTTGCTCTGGAGGTGAGCTCTAGTGAGCCTAGGTCTTTCAGGAAAATTCTTGGCTTGGACAGGATCTCACCCTGTTTGTCAACCTGCATACCCAACCACGGGCCACAGAGCCACCTGTTTCAGTAAAGTGGGCCCTGAAAGTGTGCAGCCTAGCAAGAGCTTGAAAATCCATTCATTTGCTGTTTTAGTACCTCTGACAGAGCGAGCTTGGCTCCACCCTTTGGCAGTGAGGAGAAAAGAGGCATGACACCCTCCCCAAGGGGACATGGGGCCTACTTCGAGAGGAAAGGCCCCTTGTGGAGTTGAGGCCAGGAAGGCACACAGTCGTGTCAAACGCACTCCCACTGCTTGTTTCTTCATGGGCACTCCTGCTATCAGCTAGGAATGTCTTTGCAATGATCACAAAGGGAAGGGAAGATACAGGGCCCTGCCTCTGGACCTCAGGTGCTCTGAGCAAAATCTCGAGGTCTCCCGCTGTTGGTCAAGGTCAAGGTCGCGTTCAAGGTCAAGGTCAAGGTCAAATTCAAGTTCAAGTTTCACAGTCAAGTGCAAGTTCAAGGTCAAGTTTAAGTTCAAGGTCAAGTTCACGTTCAAGTTCAAGGTCAAGGTCAAGGTCAAGGTCAAGGTCAAGTTCAAGTTCAAGTTCACGGTGAAGTTCAGGTTAAAGTTCAAAGTCAAGGTCAAGGTCAAATTCAAATTCAAGTTCACGGTCAAATTCAAGTTCAAGGCCAAGTTCAAGTTCAAGGTCAAGTTCAAGTTCAAGGTCAAGTTCAAGTTCAAGGTCAAGTTTACGTTCAAGTTCAATCAAGGTCAAGTTCAAGTTCACGGTCAAGTTCAACTTCAAGGTCAAGTTCACATTCAAGTTCAAGTTCAAGGTAAAGGTCAAGTTCAAGGCCAAGGTCAAGGTCAAGGTCAATTTCAAGTTCAAGTTCACGGTCAAGTTCAAGTCAAGGCCAAGGTCAAGGTCAAGGTCAAGTTCAAGTTCAAGGCAAGGCAAGGCAAGACCTAGCCCACGGCCAAGGCAAGGGCAAGGGCAACGCAAGGGCCAGGCCAAGGCCCAGGCCAAGGCAAAGGCCTAGGCCACCAAAGCGAAGCCCAAACCCCGTAACGCCTGACAGAAGGCAGAAGCCACTAGGCCCCTGTGCAGAGGAAGCCACTGAAGGCAGCAAGGCCACAGAGATCCCAGACTCCCATTCCCACAGGAAGATGTGAGGATAAAGGGCTTCATCCCAGCACAGCACCCCTCCCACCAACCCCCAAACCCGGCCCCCTCCTCCCGCAGCACGCACCCTGAAACAAACACTGTCTTCCCAGAAAAGAGAAGGGAGAAGCCATGTGTTGTGCCAAAGGAGCAAGATGAACGAACGATACCACGCCCTCCGACCTTGGGCACACCTGACGCCTCGGAACGCCGGGCCCGGCCGAAGGGTCCCTGACATTCTCGGGTGGGAGTGGGGGTCAACACGTTGGCCGACAGCCCTTGCCCGGGCCACCCGCAAATCCCCTGAGACGTGATCCGACCCCAGGGACCGAGGGCAAATGTACCGCTTGAGGTGCTGGAGGAGCTGGACGAAGCCATGTTGGGAGAGGCACACGGGCACGCTGCAGACTGCTGGCCTGAGTGGCAGGGACCCAGCAGCTCAGGGCTCTGGAGAGCAGGAGACGGCTCCGCCCCCATTGACGTCAATAGGGTTTGGGTGGGTAGATGGAGGGTGCCGCCCCTGGCCTCTTTCCAAGCAGAGACCCTGGACGGAGTCCCGTGGAGCGAGTGGGCTTTTCCCGGGCACAACTGTGCCCTGGACCGCCAAGATCCCCGTTGGGGTGGGCGGGCAGTTCGGGGGCTTTGGTTTGTGGCCCTCCCTCGCAGCGGGGGTGGGATCAACTCCGGGTGGATCAATCAGGGGCCCTCAGCAGTGCCAAGGGAGCTCTCACCGCCCAGGAAACGCCCCTAGGTCCCTTTGAATTGGCCACCAACGCCCCCTTCCCCAGCCTGCCTTGCTCTGGGGTTTCCCGCCTTTCACATTCCACAGGTCCCTGGGCCTCGACTGTCCCCCGCTGTCTCCTCCGAGGCATTCCGGGACACCGGACGCTCTCTCCAGTGCCTCCACCTAGATCCCTCGCTGTCCTCGCCTCCGTTTCCCCTCTGCCCCCTCCCCAACTCCTCCGTGGGCTCTTGGCGTCATTTCCCTACAGCAGTCCCAGAGCGCCACCCCCGAGGGCTTTGAGTTGCCTGGAGCCCAAGGCTCCGGCCAGAGCCCTGAGGGGCCAGCGTCTGGACTGGCAGCTAATGCCATTTGGGGCTTTTCTCACGTGGAGCCTAAGGCCCGCACTTCCGCGGGGAACCCCCCAGCGTTAGTGCCCTGGAGATACCCGCCCAAGGGGACAGTGTACCTCCTACTGTGGGGAAGGAGGTACCTGTTTTCCCTACACTGGTTCGACTTTCACGCTGAGGATCGACTCACACCATGGTGGCACGTGGAAAAGCCCTGTGGGAAAGCCTCATGGGAAAGACTCGAGGGAAAGACACAGATCCCTTGATCCACTCGACGGGAAGCGTGCCACTTCTGCTACAGCTCGGGAGGAAAGCGCACGTGCATGTCCCCACTCGAGACGAGGACTGACTCCCCTGGGGAGACTCTAGAAGTAGCCCAAGATCCATGTCAGCACTGGAGAGGAAACCTCAGTTTCCGGCACCGACTCCACACAAGGTCTTAGGCCCCGGCATCGACGGGAGAGGAATCCCGAGAGGACCCGGAGCTACTCGCATGGGGACTGGCCTTTCCTGAGGCCACCAGAGGGGGACCATGACGTCCCCGTCGTAAGTCGAGAGCACCTGCCACAACTTGAGAAAATCCAGGAGGTTCTCCCCTCCAGGCGAGATGAGGCCCATTTCCGCTGACCCGTATCGAGGCTAATCACACCTAAACTCTGGAACTTCCAAAAGGTCCTTCACACCCTTGTTGCAACTCAAGAAGTTCCCCGACATACCCGTCTCCACTCGAGAGGAAGCATGAGAGTCCCGCCCACATCCAGAGGAGGCCCGTTTCCCCCTCCTAGCTCGAGAGGAGGGATCCTTTCCCTGCGTGGTCAGTAAAGAATTCCCGGTGTTCCCCTAGCATCTCAAGAGGAGGCGCACTTCACAGGAAAGTCGAGAGGAACTCCAGGGTCATGCCACCATTCCCAGAGTCCCCCAGATGTCACAGTCCATTCCAGGGAAACCTGTTTTCCCTGCACTGCCTCGACTTTCAAGCCGAGGATCGACTCACACCACGGTGGCACGTGGGACAGCCCTGTAGTAAAGCCTCGTGGGAAAGCCTCGTGGGAAAGCCTCGTGGGAAAGCCTCGTGGGAAAGCCTCGAGGGATAGCAACAGATCCCTTGATCCACTCGACGGGAAGCGTGCCACTTCTGCTACAGCTCGGGAGGAAAGCGCACGTGCATGTCCCCACTCGAGACGAGGACTGACTCCCCTGGGGAGACTCTAGAAGTAGCCCAAGATCCATGTCAGCACTGGAGAGGAATCCTCAGGTTCTGGCACTGACTCCACACAAGGTCTTAGGCCTCGGCATCGACGGGAGAGGAATCCCGCGAGGCCCCCGAGCAACTTGCATGGGGACTGGCCTTTCCTGAGGCCACCAGAGCGGGTCCCTGAGGTCCCCGTCGTAAGTCGAGAGCACCTGCCGCAACTTGGGAAAATCCAGGAGGTTCTCCCCTCCAGGCGAGATGAGGCCCATTTCCGCTGATATGTCTCGAGGCTAATCACACTTAACCTCTCGACCTTCCAAAGGGTCCTTCACACCCTTGCTGCAACTCAAAAATTTCCCCGACATACCCGTTTCCACTCGAGAGGAAGCACGAGAGTCCAGCCCACATCCAAGGACCCCGTTTCCACCTCCTAGCTCGAGAGGAGGTATCCTTTCCCTGCGGTGGTACGGGAAAGAATTCCCGGCGTTCCCAATGCATCTCAAGAGGAGGCGCTCTCCACAGGAAAGGCGAGAGGAACTCCAGGGTCGTGCCACCATTCCCAGAGTCCCCCAGAGGTCTCAGTCCATTCCAGGGAAACCTGTTTCCCTGCACTGCCTCGACTTTCAAGCCGAGGATCGACTCACACCACGGTGGCTTATGGGACAGCCCTGTGGGAAAGACTCGTGGGAAAAGCCACAGATCCCTTGATCCACTCGACGGGAAGCGTGCCACCGGTGCTAGAGCTCGGGAGGAAAGCGCACGTGCATGCCCCCACTCGAGACCAGGACTGACTCCCCTGGGGAGACTCCAGAAGTACCCCAAGATCCATGTCAGCACAGAAGAGGAACCTCAGGTTCCGGCACTGACTCCACACAAGGTCTTAGGCCCCGGCATCGACGCGAGAGGAATCCCGAGAGGGCCCCGAACAACTGGCATGGGGACTGGCCTTTCCTGAGGCCACCAGAGCGGGTCCCTGACGTCCCCGTCATAAGTCAAGAGCACCTGCCACAACTCGAGAAAATCCAGGAGGTCCTCCCCTCCAGGCGAGATGAGGCCCATTTCCGCTGAGTCGTCTCGAGGCTTATCACACCTAAACTCTGGAACTTCCAATGGGTCCTTCGCACCTTGCTGCAACTGAAGAAGTTCCCCGACATACCCGTCTCCACTCGAGAGGAAGCACAAGAGTCCCGCCCACATCCACAGGAGCCCCGTTTCCGCCTCCTAGCTCGAGAGGAGGGATCCTTTCCCTGCTTGGAAGGGAAAGAATTCCCGGCGTTCCCGTCGCATCTCAAGAGGAGGCGCTCTCCACAGGAAAGACGAGAGGAACTCCAGGGTCGTGCCACCATTCTCAGAGTCCCAGATGTCTCAGTCCATTTCAGCGAAACCTGTTTTCCCTGCACTGCCTCGACTTTCAAGCCGAGGATCGACTCCACCACGTTGGCACGTGGACAGCCCTGTGGGAAAGACTCGTGGGAAAGCCTCGTGGGAAAGCCTCGAGGGAAAGCCACAGATCCCTTGATCCACTCGACGGGAAGCGTGCCACTGCTGCTACAGCTCGGGAGGAAAGCGCACGTGCATGCCCCCACTCGAGACGAGGACTGACTCCCCTGGGGAGACTCCAGATGTACCCCAAGATCCATGTCAGCACTGGAGAGGAAACCTCAGGTTCCGGCACCGACTCCACACAAGGTCTTAGGCCCCGGCATCGACGGGAGAGGAATCCCGAGAGGCCCCCGAGGAACTCGCATGGGGACTGGCCTTTCCTGAGGCCACCAGAGCGGGTTGTCTTGAGTTGTATAAGCAAACCTGTTCCTTCCAAATAGAGGCTTGCAAACACACCCCCGGTGGTTGCCTCTTCTTCCCCGAAGAAGTCTTTCTTTTCCCACATGCTGCGAACTCCCTGTCCCAACCTCCAAGAATAGCGCTTCTTGCCATTCCTTTCTTAGAGGCAGTTATCCCTGAGCTTGGGGCCGTAGGGAGTAGCCCCACACTCACAGGGAAAGGCAAAGACTCCTCCATACATCCCCTCTATCCCCTTTGCTCTGGAGGAGAGCTCTAGTGAGCCTAGGTCTTTCAGGAAAATTCTTGGCTTGGACAGGATCTCACCCTGTTTGTGAACCTGCATACCCAACCACGGGCCACAGAGCACCTGTTTCAGTAAAGTGGGCCCTGAAAGTGTGCAGCCTAGCAAGAGCTTGAAAATCCATTCATTTGCTGTTTTTGTACCTCTGACAGAGCGAGCTTGGCTCCACCCTTTGGCAGTGAGGAGAAAAG
>NW_017192370.1:0-10312 GCF_001704415.2 Capra hircus
TGGAGAGGAAAACCTCAGGTTCCAGAACCAAACTCCACACAAGGTCTTAGGCCCCAGCATGAACGGGAGAGGAATCCGAGAGGCCCCCGAGCAACTCGCATGGGGACTGGCCTTTCCTGAGGCCACCAGAGCGGGTCCCTGAGGTCCGTATCGAAAGGCGAGAGCACCTGCCGCAACTCGAGAAAATCCAGGAGGTTCTCCCCTCCAGGCGAGATTAGGCCCATTTCCGCTGAGGCGTCTCGAGGCTAATCACACCTAACCTCTGGAACTTCCAAAGGGTCCTTTACACCCTTGCTGCAAATCCAGAATTTCCCGACATACCCGTCTCCACTCGAGAGGAAGCACGAGAGTCCCGCCCACATACAGAGGAGCACCGTTTCCGCCTCCTAGCTCGAGAGGAGGGATCCTTTTCCTCCGTGGTCGGGAAAGAATTCCCGGCGTTTCCGTCGCATCTCAAGAGGAGGCGCTCTCCACAGGAAAGTCGAGAGGAAGTCCAGGGTCGTGCCACCATTCCCAGATTCGCCAGATGTCTCAGTCCATTCCAGGGAAACCTGTTTTCCTTGCACTACGTTGACTTTCAAGCCATCGATCGACTCACACCACGGTGGCACGTGGATAGCCTGTGGGAAAGCCTCGTGGGAAAGCCAGATCCCTTGATCCAGGCGAAGGGAAGCATGACACTGCTGCCACAGCTCCGGAGGTAATCGCACGTGCATGCGCCCACTCAAACGAGGACTGACTCCCCTGGGGAGACTCCAGAAGTACCCAAGATCCATGTCAGCACTGCAGAGGAATCCTCAGGTTCCGGCACCGACTCCACACAAGGTCTTAGGCCCGGCATCGATGGTAGAGGAATCCCGAGAGGCCCCTAGCAACTCGCATGTGGACTGGCCTTTCCTGAGGCCACCAGAGCGGGTCCCTGAGGTCCCCGTCGTAAGTCGAGAGCACCTGCCGCAACTCGAGAAAATCCAGGAGGTTCTCCCCTCCAGGCGAGATGAAGCCCATTTCCGCTGAAGCGTCTGGAGGCTAATCACACCTAACCTCTGGAACTTCCAAAGGGTCCTTCACACCCTTGCTGCAACTCAAGAAGTTCCCCGACATACCCGTCTCCTCTCGATAGGAAGCACGAGGGTCCCGCCCACATCCAGAGGAGCCCCTTTCCGCCTCGTAGCTCGAGATGTGGGATCCTTTCCCTGCTTCGTCGGGAAAGAATTCCCGGCGTTCCCGTCGCATCTCAAGTGGAGGCGCTCTCCACAGGAAATGCGAGAGGAACTCCAGAGTCGTGCCACCATTCCAAGAGTCCCCTAGATCTCAGTCCATTCCAGAGGAACCTTTTCCCTGCACTACTCGACTTTCACGCCGAGGTTCGACTCACACCTCGGCGGCATGTGGGACAGCCCTCTGGGATAGCCTCGTGGTAAAGCCTGGAGGAAAAGCCACAGATCACTTGATCCACGCGGACCGGAAGTGTGACACTGCTGCTACAGCTCGGGAGGAAAGCGCACGTGCATGCCCCATTCGAGACGAAGACTGACTTCCCTGGGGGGCTCCAGAAGTACCCCAAGATCCATGTCAGCACTGTAGAGGAATCCTCAGGTTCCTGCCCCAACTCCTCGCAAGGTCTTTTTTTTTTCTTTTCCTTTTTACTCTTTTCTTTGCATTTATTTAAACACAGTTCTCAAAACTTTTGAGTGAAATTGGGCCTCCTTTGGTAAGCAAAGAACCTGAAAGTAGTATTTTAAAAAAACGAACAGGCAAAGTCTTCAGATCATCCACAACACAGGTGTAGTGTTCCCTTCTTTTTCTCAAAACTCTGAAGCACCCAGTTTTTCCATATAGTCTTAAAGCTAGAAGAACAAGAGTACATTTGTGGTGGAATATTATTTTCACTTGCTGATTACTAATTGAAATACCATTATCCCCTTCTAACAGCTTTAAGAAATAGCCTTTTTAAGGCATACATTGTGCAACTCATCTTATTCCCTGCTATGTATAATACAGATTACATAAAGGCTGTCAAAGTCACATTTATATAAGAATTAAGCATTTGCTGTATTGAAAGATCTTTAGTTTTTAACACTAGCAGTATAGAGTTACAGAGCGTAATTTTTATCACTTAACTGCAGGTATATTAAGTATGGTATGTTTCATGGACTCGAGGAAAAACGGGCATTTTTTTCTTTAATTTACTACTGACAATCTAATCAGAACAGTTCTCCTAAGCATTGATATGTTAGAAAGAAAAGTAAAAACCAAACGTTATTGTTGCTTTTTGCCATTTGGTAGCATTTTACACACAGGCTTCAATCTTCAGAATACCCTGTATTCAGTAGAAAAACCATTTAAATGAAGTTCTGTACAATAGAAACTTCTCAGCAGTCAGAATTTTAGACTGTAAAAAAATACATGTAAAACATACTTTTCTGAAAACACTTAACTTTGAACAAAGCACCGAACTACACAAATGCAGAATGAAAACAGCATTTCAACTCCACCAAAAGTAGTCATCATAAAAGGTGTAAAAGTCACCTAACTTCACCAGGCACTGTTCACTTTTTAAACAGGAGACAATAAAAAATATTGTCCACAAACAATATCCCAACTCTAGGGCAGGTTTCAGAAAGTCTTCATCTTCATGCTTTAATAGCGACGAGGTGAGTATGATCGAGATCTGGAACGTGATCTGTATCCTCCACGACTATAGTAGGGAGAAGGTGACCGTCTTCTGTATTTCTGATCCCTGTCTTGAGCAGCTCTCCATCCTCCTCCTCCTCCTCCTCCTCCTCTGTACGATCTGCTGTAATAGTCCCGATCATCATAGCCTCGATCATATCCTCTGTCATAGTAATCTCGACGGCGTGAGCTGCCATAGGTAGGTCTCCCCATGTAAATTCCTGCTGTTGGAGTATGTGGTCTTTTCGTTATGGAGAAGTCAACTCTGATCCTACATCCATCAAGCTCCATTCCATTGGCACACTCTTTTGCTTCCTTGGCATCATCTACATTTTCAAAGTATACAAAGGCAAATCCTCTTGAACGTCTAGACTGCTGGTCATATACAATAGATACATCAGCAATTGGGCCATATTTAGAGAACATTTCTCTTAGATCTCTTTCTGTAGTATACAAGCTCAATCCAAATACTCCAAGACAACAGTTAGGATCAGGATTTGCCCGATTCCCAACATGACGCCAGCGAGTAGACATGGGAGAATGACTGTGGCTATGCCGTCTTCGATAATCTCTGCTGTAAGATCTGCTACGAGATCTTCTATGGGACCGGGACGAGATCGTGACCTTGTATAATGCCTCCGAGAACTTCTTCTGGATCTAGACCTAGATTCCGATCTGGACCTGGACTTTGATCTGGAACGCCTGGAATCTTCCTTGGAGCGAGACCTTGCAGGGGTATGACTTGCAGATTTCCAGATCCATGAGCACTTCCGCTTCTGGAAGCAGAACGGGATTCCCCCTCGCCGTAGTTCTCCTCGCCGCTGTCGCTCATGACTTTCACTGCTGTCGCCGCTCGATGTGCTTCAATCGAAGCTGCCAACCTCTCGCACCTTCAGTGTAGAGGCTCCGCCGCAGCCTCACACCACACACCGGTGCCCCAGGCACTGAGAACCGAAACGCTCCGCGTCGCCTCCGCTCGGGCTCTCCACACAAGGTCTTAGGCCCCGGCATCGACGTGAGAGGAATCCTGAGAGGCCCCCTAGCAACTCCCATGGGCACTGGCCTTTTCTGAGGCCACAGGAGCGGGTCCCTGAGGTCCCCATCCTAAGACGAGAGCACCTGCTCCAACTCAAGATAATCCAGGAGGTTCTCCCCTCCAGGCGAGATGAGGCCCATTTCCCCTGAGGCATCTCGAGGCTAATCACACCTAACCTCTGGAACTTCCAAAGGGTCTTTGACACCCCTGCTGCAAGTCAAGAAGATCACCGACATACCCGTCTCCACTCGAGATGAAGCACGAGGGTCCCGCCCACATCCAGAGGAGCCCCGTTTCCGCCTCGTATCTAGAGAGGAGGGATCCTTTCCCTGCGTGGTCGGGAAAGAATTCCTGGCGTTCCCGTCGCATCTCAAGAGGAAGTGCTCTCCACAGGAAAGGCCAGAGGAACTCCAGGGTCGTGCCACCATTCCAAAGAGTTCCCCAGATGTCTCAGTCCATTCCAGAGGAACCTGTTTTCCGCTGCACTGCCACGACTTTCACGCCGAGGATCGTCTCACACCAAGGTGGCATGTGGGACAGCCCTGTGGGAAAGCCTCATGGGAAAGCCTAGAGGGAAAGCCACAGATCCTTGATCACGCGACGGGAAGCGTGACACTGCTGCTACCGCTCGGGAGGAAAGCGCACGTGCATGCCCCACTCGAGACGAGGACTGACTCCCCTGGGGAGACTCCAGAAGTACCACAAGATCCCATGTCAGCACTGGAGAGGAATCTTCAGGTTCCAGCCCCGACTTCACACAAGGTCTTAGGCCCCGGCATCGACAGGAGAGGAATCCTGAGAGGCCCCTAGAAACTTGAATGGGGACTGGCCTTTCCTGAGGCCACCAGAGCTGGCCCCTGAGGTCCCCGTCGTAAGTCGAGAGCACCTGCCGCAACTCGAGAAAATCCAGGAGGTTCTCCCTCCAGGCGAGATGAGGCCCATTTCCACTGAGGTGTCTCGAGGCTAATCACACCTAACCTCTGGAACTTCCAAAAGGTACTTTACACCCTTGCTGCAAACTCAATATGTTCCCCGACATACCCGTCTCCACTCGAGAATAAGCAAGATGGTCCCCCCCACATCCACAGGAGGCGCGTTTCCGCCTCGTCGCTCGAGATGAGGGATCCTTTCCTTCCGGGGCCAGCGGTGAGGAATTCCGCCTATCGCAAAGGTCATGAGGAAGGGAGGCTTGGCATGCCAAAGGCGTGCTCAAGCCTCAGGTAACCCCTGTTCCCGAGCATCGAACCCCAAAACAGAGTCTGTTTTATGCTCTCACCTACACTTCTGACTTTACGGGGGCTCTCCCCATAACTGTTTTCTCTGGAGAAGAAGTAAACGTGCAGCTTCAAGGCAATAAATATTTCTTGGGCATGACAAGAGTGTTTCAGCTTGCCGACTCCTCTGAAGGTTATCTAGCCCACCTTTAATAGGTTTGTCCGGCCACATGTGATTGTTTACAGCCTCCCAACCTGAGAGGCATGAGATGTTTTAGACTTACTAAAGGCAAATTATTTTGGGGAGTTAGAAATTATTAGTATAGTTGGTTAGGAATTATATTGGTGAAGGGTTCTTCATTTGTTGTGTCAAAAATTGCTGCTAATTCCCTGCTCTGGGTGGGACAAGGATATTTTAGGTCAAACCTCTCTGCTGACAGACCAGCTTGTGTGACAGGATTATCCATACTGCTGCCACTAGGCACAAGATTGTTTACTACCTCTCAACTGTAAACAGCACAGAGAGTTTTGGAGTATTTTGAGAGTCTTAATTAGCATAGGACTTTTTCTTCTTGTTGAGTCAATGATTGCCACCAGGCCTCCATATCCTTAGGCACTTGGGAATATATTTAATCAATGTATTTGGAATATAGCAAAGGAAATATAGCAGTTTTTGATGTTAGCAATACTAGACTTTTTGAGTTAATGGATTTTCACTTTTGTAATAGATCACTGTACTTTGTTATATATCACTGTGTCCTTTCTATGTAAGAATGTAACTTTATCATATCTTAAGACTAAATAGATCTTAAGGGGAGAATTGATGAAAGGATTTTCATTTGTTAGGCTGATGTTTGCTGATAAATCTCCATGTTCCCTACCCTTATAATGAATATAACTAGTATATAGGAGAAATAAGTATTAACCTTTAAGCATATAGGAGAAATAAGAATTCACCTTTAAGACTAATCATGTTAACCTTGGGTTAAATAAATTCCTTTCTTGATTGTAACTCACTACACCCTCACCCTATAGGAATGTAACTTTATTTGGAGGGTGGTGCCTGGTTTAAGAAAAAACACCCTTGGAAGAAATAAGTTTATTTGGTTATCAGAAAGAAAGGATCATAAAATGTCAGCAGGTCTCATTCATGGCCAGAAGATGATGTAAGATCCCTAAGACCTTTTTTTTATACATTTATGTGAAGCACCTGATTTTGATAAAGGTCAGGATGCCGACTCCTGCGTGACTCTGTATTCATCCCTATGTGTAACAAGAGGTATACAAGCAAAACCAAAAATAAAGAAATCAGATCAGTTTCCGGAAAGACTGATTCCCCCATGTCGCTTCTTTTTTGCTCCCGTTTTTCTGGCTGAATTCTCTACTGGAGGATGGATGTTATTCCACGTAATCCAAGTTATTCAGCCTCTTTTTCTCCAATAATCTTCCTACTACACTATCCATTTCTAATCTCTTTATATCTGGGATTAAATATGTATATTTCCAAAGACGACGACTACGTCCCCACCTTCGAATCACCCTGGATCCACCGGGCTGGACCACGGCACTTTCCCTGCTTGGTCGGGAAAGAATTCCCGGCGTTCCCACCGAATCTCAAGAAGAGGCGCTCTCCACAGGAAAGGCGAGAGGAATTCCAGGGTCGTGCCACAATTCCAAGAGTCCCCAGATGTCTCAGTCCATTCCAGAGGAACCTGTTTTCCCTGCACTGCCTTGATTTTCACGCCGAGGATCGACTGGCACCACGGTGGCACGTGGGACAGCGATGTGGGAAAGCCTCGTGGGAAAGCCTCGAGGAAAGCCCCGTGGGAAATACCTCGAGGGAAAGACACAGATCTCTTGATCCACGCGACGGCAGAGTGACACTGCTACTGCAGCTCGGAGGTAAGCGTTCTTGCATGATCCCGCTGAGAAGAGGACTGACACCCCTGGGGACTCAAGAAGTACCCCAAGAACCATGTCAGCACGGGAGAGGAATCCTCAGGTACCGGCCTCGACTTCACACAAGGTCTTAGGCCCCACCATCGACGGGAGAGGAATCCCGAGAGGCCCCGTAGCCACTCGGATGGGAACTGGCCTTTCCTGACGCCACCAGAGCGGGTCCCTGAGGTCCCAGCGTACTTGAGAACACCTGCCACAATTCGAGAAAATCCAGGAGGTTCTCCCCACCAGGCAAGATGAGGCCAATTTCCGCTGAGGCTCTCGAGGCTAATCACACCTAAACTCTGGAAATTCCAAAGGTTCCTTAACAACCTTGCTGAAACTCAAGAAGTTCCCCGACATACCGTCTCCACTCCAGAGGAAGCACGAGGGTCCCGCCCACATCCAGAGGAGCCCCGTTTATGCTCGGACCTCGAGATGACGGATCCTTTCCCTGCTTGGTCGGGAAAGAATTCCCGGCGTTCCCGTCCCATCTCAAGAGGAGGCGCTCTCCACAGGAAAGGCGAGCGGAACTCCAGGGTCGTACCACCATTCCAAGAGTCCCCCAGATGTCTCAGTCCATTCCAGGAGGAACATGTTTTCCCTGCACTGCCTCGACTTTCAAGCCGAGGATCGACTCACACCCTGGTGGCAGTGGGACAGCCCTGTGGGAAAGACTCTTGGGAAAAGCCTTGAAGGAAAGACTTGAGTGAAAGCTACAGATCCCTTGACCACGCGTTAGGAAGCGTGACACTGCTGCTACAGCTCGGGAGGAAAGCGCACGTGCATGCCCACACTCGAGACGAGGACTGACTTCCCTGGGGAGACTCCAGAAGTACCCAAGAACCATGTCAGCACTGGAGAGGAATCCTCAGGATCCGGCCTCGACTCCACACAAGGTCTTAGGCCCCGGCATCGACCAAGAGGAATCCCGAGTCCCCCTGGCAACTTGCATGGGGACTGGCCTTTCCTGAGGCCACGAGAGCGGGTCCCTGAGGTCCCCGTCGTAATTCGAGAGCACCTGCCGTAACTCGAGAAAATCCAGGAGGTTCTCCCCTACAGCAAAATGAGGCCTATTTCCACTGACGCATCTAGAGGCTAAGCACACCTAACCTCTGGAACTTCCAATGGTTCCTTCACACACTTGCTGCAACTCAAGAGCTTTCCCGACACACCCGTCTACACTCAAAGGAAGCACGAGGGTCCCGCCCACATCCAGAGAAGCCCTGAGCCCCCCTCGAGGCTCCAAAGGAGAGATCTTTTAAATGCTTGCATTTCCCGAGTCGAAGACCTTTGTGTTGAGTTGGGACCGGAAACTGAGGATTCCTCTCCAGTGCTGACGTGGATTTTGGGTACTTCTGGACTCTCCCCAGGGGAGTCAGTCCTCGTCTCGAGTGGGAAATGCACGTGGGCTTTCCTCCCTAAAGGTGGCAGCAGTGTCATGCTACCCGACGGGTGGATCAAGGGATGTGTGGCTTTCCCTGTAGGATTTCCCATGAGGCTTTCCCACGAGGCTAACACACAGGGCTGTCCCACGTGCCACCGTGGTGTGAGTCGATCCTCGGCGTGACAGTCAAGGCAGTGCAGGTAAAAGAGTTTCCTTTGGAATGGACTCAGTCCTCTGGGGGACTCTTGGATTGGTGGCACGACCCTGGAGTTCCTCTCGCCTTTCCTGTGGAGAGCGCTTCCTCTTGAGATGCGACGGGAATGCCGGAATTCTTTCCCGACCACGCAGGGAAAGGATCCCTCATCTCGAGCTACAAGGAGGAAAAGGCCTCCTCTGGATGTGCAAGGGACGCTCGCGCTTCCTCTCGAGTGGACAAGGGTATGTCGGGGAACTTCTTGAGTTGCAGCAAGGGTGTGAAGGACCCTATGGAAGTTCCAAAGGTTAGATGTGATTAGCCTCGAGTCGCCTCAGCGGAAATGGGCCTCATCTAGCCTGGAGGGGAGAATCTACAGGATTTTCTCGAGTTGCGGTAGGTGCTCTCGATTTACGACGGGGACCACAGGGACCGTATCTGGTGGCCTCAGGAAAGGCCACTCTCCGTGCGAGTTGCTTATTGGCCTCTCGGGATTCCTCTCCCGTCGATGCCGGGGCCTAAGACCTTGTGTGGATCCGTGCCGGAACCTGAGGATTCCTCTCCAGTGCTGACATGGATCTTGGGATTCTTCTGGAGTCTCCCAGGGTAGTCAGTCCTCGTTACGAGTGGGGGCAGGCACGTGCGGTTTCCTCCCGAGCTGTAGCAGCGGCGTCATGATTCCCTTCGCGTGGATCAAGGGATCTGAGGCTTTCCGTCGAGGCTTTCCCACGGCTTTCCCACGAGACTTTCCCACAGGGCTGTCCCAGGTGCCACCGTGATGTGAGTCGATCCTCGGCATGAAAGTTGAGGCAGTGCAGGGAAAACAGGTTTCCCTGGAATGGAGTGAGCCTCTGCGGGACTCTGGGAATGGTGGCACGACCCTGGAGTTCCTCTCGCCTTTCCTGTGGAGAGCGCCTCCTCTTGAGATGCGACGGGAACGCCGGGAATTCATCCAGAACACGCAGGGAAAGGATCCCTTCTCTCGAGCTAGGAGGCGGAAACGGGGCTCCTCTGGATGTGGGCGGGACCTCGTGCTTCCTCTCGAGTGGAGACGGGTATGTCGGGGAACTTCTTGAGTTGCAGCAAGGGTGTGAAGACCCTTTGGAAGTTCCAGAGGTTTGGTGTGATTAGCCTCGAGACGCCTCAGCGGAAATGGGCCTCATCTAGCCTGGAGGGGAGAACCTCCTGGAATTTCTCGAGTTGCGGCAGGTGCTCTCGACTTACGACGGGACCTCAGGGACCCGCTCTGGTGGCCTCAGGAAAGGCCACTCCCCATGCGAGTTGCTCGGGGGCCTCTCGAGATTCCTCTCCCGTCGATTCGGGGCCTAAGACCTTGTGTGGAGTCGGTGCCGGAATCTGAGGGTTCCTCTCCAGTGCTGACATGGATCTTGGATACTTCTGGAGTCTCCCCAGGGGAGTCAGTCCTCGTCTCAAGTGGGGGCATGCACGTGCGCTTTCCTCCGAGCTGTAGCAGCAGCGTCACGCTTCCCTTAGTGTGGATCAAGGGATCTGTGGCTTTCCCTGTAGGCTTTCCCACGAGGCCTTCCCATGAGGCTTTCCCACAGGGTTGTTCCACGTGCCACCGTGGTGTGAGTCGATCCTCAGCTTGAATGCCGTGGCAGTGCAGGGAAAGCATGGAAAACAGGTTTCCCTGGAAAGGACTGAGACATCAGGGGGACTTTGGGTATGGTGGCACGACCCTGGAGTTCCTCTCGACTTTCCTGTGGAGAGCGCCTCCTCTTGAGATGCGACGGGAACGCCGGAAATTCTTTCCCGTACACGCAGGGAAAGGATCCCTTCTCTCGAGCTAGGAGGCGGAAACGGGGCTCCTCTGGATGTGGGCGGGACCTCGTGCTTCCTCTCGAGTGGAG
>NW_017192371.1:0-10312 GCF_001704415.2 Capra hircus
CTTGAGTTGCAGCAAGGGTGTGAAGGACCCTTTGGAAGTTCCAGAGGTTAGGTGTGATTAGCCTCGAGACGCCTCAGCGAAATGGGCCTCACCTCGGCCTGGAGGGGAGAACCTCCTGGATTTTCTCGAGTTGCGGCAGGTGCTCTCGACTTAAGACGGGGTCCTCAGGGACCCGCTCTGGTGGCCTCAGGAAAGGCCAGTCCCCATGCGAGTAGCTCGGGGGCCTCTCGGGATTCCTCTCCCGTCGATGCCGGGCCTAAGACTTGTGTGGAGTGTGTGCCAGAATGAGGATTCCTCTCCAGTGCTGACATGGATCTTGGGGTAATTCTGGAGTCTCCCCAGGGGAACAGTCCTCGTCTCGAGTGGGGGCATGCACGTGCGATTTCTCCGAGCTGTAGGCAGTGTCACTCTTCCCTTAGCGTTCATCAAGGGATCTGTGGCTTTCCCTCGAGGCTTTTCCCACGAGGCTTTCCCACAGGCTTTCCCACTGTCCCACGTGCCACCGTGGTGTGAGTCGATCCTCGGCTTCAAAAGTCGAGGCAGTGGCAGGGAAAAGAGTTTCCCTGGACTGGACTGAGACATCTGGGGGACTCTGGAATGGTGGCACGACCCTGGAGTTCCTCTCGCCTTTCCTGTGGAGAGCACCTCCTCTTGAGATGCAACGGGAACGCGGGGAATTCTTTCCCCACCTCGCAGGGAAAGGATCCCTCCTCTCGAGCTCGGAGGCGGAAACAGGTCTCCTCTGGATGTGGGCGGGACTCTCGTGCTTCCTCTCGAGTTTAGACGGGTATGTCGGGGAACTTCTTGAGTTGCAGCAAGGGTGTGAAGGACCCTTTGGAATTCCAGATGTTAGATGTGATTAGCCTCCAGACGCCTCAGCGGAAATGGGCCTCATCTCGCCTGGAGGGGAGAACCTCCTGCATTTCCTCGAGTTGCGGCAGGTGCTCTCGACTTACGAACAGGGACCTCACGGACCCGCTCTGGTAGCCTCAGGAAAGGCCAGTCCCCTTGCGAGTTGTTCGGGGGCCTATCGGGATTGCTCTCCCGGTGATGCCGGGACCTAAGATCTTGTGTGGAGTCGGTCCCGGAACCTGAGGATTCCTCTCCAGTGCTGACATGGAACTTGGGGTACTTCTGGTGTCTCCCCAGGGGAGTCAGTCCTCACCTCGAGTGAGGGCATGCACGTGCGATTTCCTCCCGAGCTGTAGCAGCAGTGTCACGCTTCCCTTCGCGTGGATCAAGGGATCTGTGGCTTTCCCTCGAGGCTTTCCCAGGAGGCTTTCCCATGAGGCTTTCCCACAGGGCTGTCCCACGTGCCACCGTTGTGTGAGTGGATCCTCGGCTTGAAAGTCGAGGCAGTGCAGGGAAAACAGTTTTCCCAGGAATGGACTGAGACATCTGGGGGACTCTGGGAATGGTGGCACGACCCTGGAGTTCCTCTCGCCTTTCCTGTGGAGAGAGCCTCCACATTGAGATCCGACAGGAACACCGGGGAATTCTTTCCCGACCACGCAGGGAAAGGATCCCTCCTCTCGAATTAGGAGGCGCAAACGGGGCTCCTCTGGATGTGGACGGGACTCTCGTGCTTCCTCTCGAGTGGAGACGGGTATGTTGGGGTACTTCTTGAGTTGCAGCAAGGGTGTGAAGGACCCTTTCGAAGTTCCAGGGGTTAGGTGTGATTAGCCTCGAGACGCCTCAGCAGAAATGGGCCTCATCACAGCCTGGAGGGGAGAACCTCCTGGATTTTCTCGAGATGCGGCAGGTGCTCTCGAATTACTACCGGGACCTCAGGGACCCGCTCTGGTGGCCTCAGGAAAGGCCAGTCCCCATGCGAGTTGCTCGGGGGCCTCTCGGTGATTCCTCTCCCCGTCGATGCCGGGGCCTAAGACCTTGTGTGGAGTCGGTGCCGGAACCTGAGGATTCCTCTCCAGTGCTGACATGGATATTGGAGTACTTCTGGAGTCTCCCAAGGGGATGTCAGTCCTCGTCTCGAGTTGGGGGCATGCACAGTGCCTTTTCATCCCGAACTGTAGCAGCAGTGTCGCGCTTCCCTTCGCGTGGATCAAGGGATCTGTGGCTTTCCTCTTGAGGCTTTCCCACGAGGCTTTCCCACAGGGCTGTCCCACGTGCCACCGTGGTGTGAGTCGATCCTCGGCTTCAAAGTCGAGGCAGTGCAGGGAAAACAGGTTTCCCTGGAATGGACTGAGACATCTGGGGGACTCTGGGAATGGTGGCACGACCCTGGAGTTCTTCTCGCCTTTCCTGTGGAGAGCGCCTCCTCTTGAGATGCGACGGGAACGCGGGGAATTCTTTCCCCACCTCGCAGGGAAAGGATCCCTCCTCTCGAGCTAGGAGGCGGAAACAGGGTCTCCTCTGGATGTGGGCGGGACTCTCGTGCTTCCTCTCGAGTGGAGACGGGTAATGTCGGGGAACTTCTTGAGTTGCAGCAAGGGTGTGAAGGACCCTTTGGAAGTTCCAGATGTTAGATGTGATTAGCCTCGAGACGCCTCAGCGGAAATGGGCCTCATCTCGCCTGGAGGGGAGAACCTCCTGCATTTTCTCGAGTTGCGGCAGGTGCTCTCGACTTACGAACAGGGACCTCAGGGACCCAGCTCTGGTGGCCTCAGGAAAGGCCAGTCCCCATTGCGAGTTGCTCGGGGGCCTCTCGGGATTCCTCTCCCGTCGATGCGGGGCCTAAGACCTTGTGTGGAGTCGGTGCCGGAACCTGAGGATTCCTCTCCAGTGCTGACATGGATCTTGGGGTACTTCTGGAGTCTCCCCAGGGGAGTCAGTCCTCGTCTCGAGTGAGGGCATGCACGTGCGACTTTCCTCCCGAGCTGTAGCAGCAGTGTCGCGCTTCCCTTCGCGTGGATCAAGGGATCTGTGGCTTTCCCTCGAGGCTTTCCCACGAGGCTTTCCCACGAGGCTTTCCCACAGGGCTGTCCCACGTGCCACCGTGGTGTGAGTCGATCCTCGGCTTGAAAGTCGAGGCAGTGCAGGGAAAACAGGTTTCCCTGGAATGGACTGAGACATCTGGGGGACTCTGGGAATGGTGGCACGACCCTGGAGTTCCTCTCGCCTTTCCTGTGGAGAGCGCCTCCTCTTGAGATGCGACGGGAAAGCCGGGAATTCTTTCCCGACCACGCAGGGAAAGGATCCCTCCTCTCGAGCTAGGAGGCGGAAACGGGGCTCCTCTGGATGTGGGCGGGACTCTCGTGCTTCCTCTCGAGTGGAGACGGGTATGTCGGGAACTTCTTGAGTTGCAGCAAGGGTGTGAAGGACCCTTTGGAAGTTCCAGAGGTTTAGGTGTGATTAGCCTCAAGACGCCTCAGCGGAAATGGGCCTCATCTCGCCTGGAGGGGAGAACCTCCTGGATTTTCTCGAGTTGCGGCAGGTGCTCTCGACTTACGACGGGGACCTCAGGGACCCGTCTCTGGTGGCCTCAGGAAAGGCCAGTCCCCATGCGAGTTGCTCGGGGCCTCTCGGGATTCCTCTCCCGTCGATGCCGGGGCCTAAGACCTTGTGTGGAGTCGGTGCCTGAACCTGAGGATTCCTCTCCAGTGCTGACATGGATCTTGGAGTACTTCTGGAGTCTCCCAGGGAGTCAGTCCTCGTCTCGAGTGGGGGCATGCACGTGCCGCTTTCTCTCCGAGCTGTAGCAGCAGTGTCCGCTTCCCTTCGCGTGGATCAAGGGATCTGTGGCTTTCCCTCGAGGCTTTCCACGAGGCTTTCCCACGAGGCTTTCCCACAGGGCTGTCCCACGTGCCACCGTGGTGTGAGTCGATCCTCGGCTTGAAAGTCGAGGCAGTGCAGGGAAAACAGGTTTCCCTGGAATGGACTGAGACATCTGGGGGACTCTGGGAATGGTGGCACGACCCTGGAGTTCCTCTCGCCTTTTCCTGTGGAGAGGCCTCCTCTTGAGATGCGACGGGAACGCGGGAATTCTTTCCCGACCACGCAGGGAAAGGATCCCTCCTCTCGAGCTAGGAGGCGGAAAACGGGGCTCCTCTGGATGTGGGCGGGACTCTCGTGCTTCCTCTCGAGTGGAGACGGGTATGTCGGGGAACTTCTTGAGTTGCAGCAAGGGTGTGAAGGACCCTTTGGAAGTTCCAGAGTTTAGGTGTGATTAGCCTCGAGACGCCTCAGCGGAAATGGGCCTCATCTCGCCTGGAGGGGAGAACCTCCTGGATTTTCTCGAGTTGCGGCAGGTGCTCTCGACTTACGACGGGGACCTCAGGGACCCGCTCTGGTGGCCTCAGGAAAGGCCAGTCCCCATGCGAGTTGCTCGGGGGCCTCTCGGGATTCCTCTCCCGTTGATGCCGGGGCCTAAGATCTTGTGTGGAGTCGGTGCCGGAACCTGAGGATTCCTCTCCAGTGCTGACATGGATCTTGGGGTACTTCTGGAGTCTCCCCAGGGGAGTCAGTCCTCGTCTCGAGTGGGGGCATGCACGTGCGCTTTACCTCCGAGCTGTAGCAGCAGTGTCAGCGCTTCCCTTCGCGTGGATCAAGGGATCTGTGGCTTCCCTCGAGGCTTTCCCACGAGGCTTTCCCACGAGGCTTTCCCACAGGGCTGTCCCACGTGCCACCGTGGTGTGAGTCGATCCTCGGCTTGAAAGTCGAGGCAGTGCAGGGAAAACAGGTTTCCCTGGAATGGACTGGAGACATCTGGGGGACTCTGGGAATGGTGGCACGACCCTGGAGTTCCTCTCGCCTTTCCTGTGGAGAGCGCCTCCTCTTGAGATGCGACAGGGAACGCCGGGAATTCTTTCCCGACCACGCAGGGAAAGGATCCCTCCTCTCGAGCTAGGAGGCGGAAACGGGGCTCCTCTGGATGTGGGCGGGACTCTCGTGCTTCCTCTCGAGTGGAGACGGGTATGTCGGGGAACTTCTTGAGTTGCAGCAAGGGTGTGAAGGACCCTTTGGAAGTTCCAGAGTTTAGGTGTGATTAGCCTCGAGACGCCTCAGCGGAAATGGGCCTCATCTCGCCTGGAGGGGAGAACCTCCTGGATTTTCTCGAGTTGCGGCAGGTGCTCTCGACTTACGACGGGGACCTCAGGGACCCGCTCTGGTGGCCTCAGGAAAGGCCAGTCCCCATGCGAGTTGCTCGGGGGGCCTCTCGGGATTCCTCTCCCGTCGATGCGGGGCCTAAGATCTTGTGTGGAGTCGGTGCCGGAACCTGAGGATTCCTCTCCAGTGCTGACATGGATCTTGGGGTACTTCTGGAGTCTCCCCAGGGGAGTCAGTCCTCGTCTCGAGTGGGGGCATGCCACGTGCGCTTTCCTCCCGAGCTGTAGCAGCAGTGTCACGCTTCCCTTTCGCGTGGATCAAGGGATCTGTGGCTTTCCCTCGAGGCTTTCCCACGAGGCTTTCCCACGAGGCTTTCCCACAGGGCTGTCCCACGTGCCACCGTGGTGTGAGTCGATCCTCGGCTTGAAAGTCGAGGCAGTGCAGGGAAAACAGGTTTCCCTGGAATGGACTGAGACATCTGGGGGACTCTGGGAATGGTGGCACGACCCTGGAGTTCCTCTCGCCTTTCCTGTGGAGAGCGCCTCCTCTTGAGATGCGACGGGAACGCCGGGAATTCTTTCCCGACCACGCAGGGAAAGGATCCCTCCTCTCGAGCTAGGAGGCGGAAACGGGGCTCCTCTGGATGTGGGCGGGACTCTCGTGCTTCCTCTCGAGTGGAGACGGGTATGTCGGGGAACTTCTTTGAGTTGCAGCAAGGGTGTGAAGGACCCTTTGGAAGTTCCAGATGTTAGGTGTGATTAGCCTCCGAGACGCCTCAGCGGAAATGGGCCTCATCTCGCCTGGAGGGGAGAACCTCCTGGATTTTCTCGAGTTGCGGCAGGTGCTCTCGACTTACGAACGGGGACCTCAGGGACCCGCTCTGGTGGCCTCAGGAAAGGCCAGTCCCCATGCGAGTTGCTCGGGGGCCTCTCGGGGCCTCTCGGATTCGTCTCCCGTCGATATGCGGGGCCTAAGATCTGCTGTGGAGTCGGTGCCAGAACCTGAGGATTTCCTCTCCAGTGCTGACATGGATCTTGGGGTACTTCTGGAGTCTCCCCAGCGGAGTCAGTCCTCGTCTCGAGTGGGGGCATGACACGTGCGATTTCCTGCCGAGCTGTAGCCGCAGTGTCACGCTTCCCTTCGCAGTGGATCAAGGGATCTGTGGCATTACCTCGAGGCTTTCCCACGAGGCTTTCCCACGAGGCTTTCCCACAGGGCTGTCCCACGTGCCACCGTGGTGTGAGTCTATCCTCGGCTTGAAAGTCAGAGACAGTGCAGAGGAAAACAGGTTTCCCTGGAATGGACTGAGACATCTGGGGGACTCTGGGAATGCTGGCATGACCCCTGGAGTTCCTCTCGCCTTTCCTGTGGAGAGCGCCTCCTCTTGAGTTGCGACAGGAATGCCGGGAATTCTTTCCCGAGCACGCAGGGAAAGTATCCCTCCTCTCGAGTTAGGAGGTGGAAACGGGGATCCTCTAGATGTGGTCGGGACTCTCGTGCTTCCTCTCGAGTGGAGACGGGTATGTTGGGGAACTTCTTGAGTTGCAGCAAAGGGTGTGAAGGACCCTTTGGATGTTCCAGAGGTTCAGGTGTGATTAGCCTCAGGATGCCTCAGCGGAAATGGGCCTCATCTCGCCTGAAGGGGAGAACCTCCTGGATTTTCTCGAGTTGCTGGCTGGTGCTCTCGACTTACGATGGGGACTTCAGGGACCCGCTATGGTGGCCTCAGGAAAGGCCAGTCCCCATTCGAGTTGCTCGGGGGCCACTCGGGATTCCTCTTCCATCGAATGCCGGGGCCTCAGACATTGTGTGGAGTCGGTGCCGGAACCTGAGGATTCCTCTCCAGTGCCGACATGGATCTTGGGGTACTTCCTGGAGTCTCCCCATGGGAGTCAGTCCTCGTCTCGAGTGGGGGCATGCACGTGCGCTTTTCCTCCCGAGCTGTAGCAGCAGTGTCATGCTTCCCTTCGCGTGGATCAAGGGATCTAGTGGCTTTCCCTCGAGGCTTTCCTACAAGGCTTTCCCACGAGGCTTCCCCACAAGGCTGTCCCCCGTGCCACCGTAGTGTGAGTTGACCTCGGCTTGAAAGTCGAGGCAGTGCAGGGAAAACAGGTTTGCCTGGAATGGAACTGAGAAATCTGGGGGACTCCTGGGAATGGTGGCCTGATCCTGGAGTTCCTTTCGCCTTTCCTGTGGAGAGCACCTCCTCTTGAGATGCTGACGGGAACTGCTAGGAATTCTTTCCCGTACCACGCAGGGAAAGGATCCCTCCTCTCGAGCTAGCGGGCGGAAACGGGGCCACTCTGGAAGTGGGCGGGACTCTCGTGTTCCTCTCTGAGTGGAGACGGGTATGTCGGGGAACTTCTTGAGTTGCAGGCAAGGGTGTGAAGGACCCTTTGGAAGTTCCAGAGTTTAGGTGTGATTACCCTCGTATTGCCTCAGCGGAAATGGCCTCATCTCGCCTGGAGGGGAGAACCTCCTGGATTTTCTCGAGTTGCGGCAGGTGCTCTCGACTTACGATGGGGACCTCAGGAACCCGCTCTGGTGGCCTCAGGAAAGGCCAGTCCCCATGCGAGTTGCTCGGGGGCCTCTCGGGATTCCTCTCCCGTCGATGTCGGGGCCTAGACCTTGTGTTGGAGTCGTGCCGGAACCTGAGGATGCTTCTCCAGTGCTGACATGGATCTTGGGGTACTTCTGGAGTCTCCCCAGTGGAGTCAGTCCTCGTCTCGAGTGGGGTCGATGCACGTGCACTTTCCTCCCGAGCTGTAGCAGCAGTGTCCGCTTCCCTTCGCGTGGATCAAGGGATCTGTGGCTTTCCTCTCGAGGCTTTCCCACGAGGCTTTCCCACAGGGCTGTCCCACGTGCCACCGTGGTGTGAGTCGATCCTCGGCTTGAAAGTCGAGGCAGTGCAGGGAAAACAGGTTTCCCTGGAATGGACTGAGGCATCTGGGGGACTCTGGGAATGGTGGCACGACCCTGCGAGTTGCCTCTCGCCTTTCCTGTGGAGAGCACCTCCCTTGAGAAGCGACAGGAATGCCGGGAATTCTTTTCCCGAGCTCTAAGGGAAAGGATCCCACCTCTCGAGCTAGGAGGGGGAAAAGGGGCTCCTCTGGATGTGGGCGGGACTCTCGTGCTTCCTCTCGAGTGGAGACGGGTATGTCGGGGAACTTCTTGAGTTGCAGCAAGGGTGTGAAGGACCCTTTGGAAGTTCCAGAGGTTAGGTGTGATTAGCCTCGAGACGCCTCAGCGGAAATGGGCCTCATCTCGCCTGGAGGGGAGAACCTCCTGGATTTTCTCGAGTTGCGGCAGGTGCTCTCGACTTACGATGGGGACCTCAGGGACCCGCTCTGGTGGCCTCGGAAAGGCCAGTCCCCATGCGAGTTGCTCGGGGACTTCTCGGGATTCCTCTCCCGGTGATGCTGGGGCCTAAAACCTTGTGTGGAGTCATTGCCGGAACCTGAGGTTTCCTCTCCAGTGCTGACATGGATCTTGGGTTACTTCTGGAGTCTCCCCAGGGGAGTCAGTCCTCATCTCGAGTGGGGGCATGCACGTGCGCTTTCCTCCCGAGCTGTAGCAGCAGTGTCACGCTTCCCTTCGCGTGGATCAAGGGATCAGGGGCTTTCCCTCGAGGCTTTCCCACGAGGCTTTCCCACGAGGCTTTCCCACAGGGCTGTCCCACGTGCCACCGATGGTGTGAGTCGATCCTCGGCTTGAAAGTCGAGGCAGTGCAGGGAAAACAGGTTTCCCTGGAATGGACTGAGACATCTGGGGGACTCTGGGAATGTGGCACAACCCTGGAGTTCCTCTCAGCCTTTCCTGTGGAGTGACGCCTCCACTTGAGATGCGACGGGAACGCCGGGAATTCTTTCCCGACCACGCAGGGAAAGGGATCCCTCCTCTCGAGCTAGCAGGCAGACACGGGGCTCCTCTGGATGTGGCAGAACTCTCGTGCTTCCTCTCTCAGTGGAGACGGGTATGTCGGGGAACTTCTTGAGTTGCAGCAAGGGTGTGAAGTACCCTTGGAAGTTCCAGAGTGTTAGATGTGATAAAGCCTCGAGACGCCTCATCTGGAAATGGGCCTCATCTCGCCTGGAGGGGAGAACCTCCTGGATTTTCTCGAGTTGCGGCAGGTGGCTCTCGACTTAGGACGGGGACCTCAGGGACCCGCTCTGGTGGCCTCAGGAATAGGCCAGTCCCCATGCGAGTTATCGGGGGCGTCTCGGGGGCTTCTCGGGTTTCCTCTCCCTGTCGATGCCGGGGCCTAAGACTTGTGTGGAGTCCAGGTGCCGGAACCTGAGGATTCCTCTCCAGTGCTGCCATGGATCTTGGGGTACTTCTGGAGTCTCCCCAGGTGGAGTCAGTCCTCGTCTCGAAGTGGGGGCATGCACGTGCGCTTTCCTCCGAGCTGTAGCAGCAGTGTCACGCTTCCCTTCGCGTGGATCAAGGGATCTGTGGCTTTCCCTCGAGGCTTTCCCACGAGGCTTTCCCACAGGGCTGTCCCACGTGCCACCGTGGTGTGAGTCGATCCTCGGCTTGAAAGTCGAGGCAGTGCAGGGAAAACAGGTTTCCCTGGAATGGACGGAGACATCTGGTGGACTCTGGGAATGGTGGCCACGACCCTGGAGTTCCTCTCACCTTTCCTGTGGAGAGCGTCTCCTCTTGAGATGCGACTGGACAACGCCGGGAATTCTTTCCCGACCACGCAGGAAAAGGATCCCTCCTCTCGAGCTAGGATGCGGAAACGGGGCTCCTCTGGATGTGGGCGGAACTCTCGTGCTTCCTCTCGAGTCGAGACGGGTACGTCGGGGAACTTCTTGAGCTGCCAGCAAGGGTGTGAAGGACCCTTTGGAAGTTCCAGAGGTTAGGTGTGATTAGCCTCGAGACGCCTCAGTGGAAATGGGCCTCATCTCGCCTGGAGGGGAGAACCTCCTGATTTTCTCGAGTTGCAGGCAGGTGCTCTCGACTTAAGACGGGGACCTCAGGGACGCCGCTCTGGATGGCCTCAGGAAAGGCCAGTCCCCATGTGAGTTGCTCGGGGCCTCTCGGGATTCCTCTCCGGTCGATGCCGGGGCCTAAGATCTTGTGTGGAGTCGGTGCCGGGAACCTGAGCATTCCTCTCCAGTGCTGACATGGATCTTGGGTACTTCTGGAGTCTCCCCGGGGAGTCAGTCCTCTTCTCGAGTGGGGGCATGCACGTGCGCTTTCCTCCCGAGCTGTAGCAGCAGTGTCACGCTTCCCTTCGCGTGGATCAAGGGATCAGTGGCTTTCCCTCGAGGCTTTCCCAGGAGGCTTTCCCACGAGGCTT
>NW_017192372.1:0-10311 GCF_001704415.2 Capra hircus
CCTCTCGGGATTCCTCTCTCCCATCGATGCCAGGGCCTAAGACCTTGTGTGGAGTCGGTGCCGGAAGCTGAGGATTCCTCTCAGTGCAGACATGGATATTGGGGTACTTCTGGAGTCTCCCAGGGGAATCAGTCCTCGTCTCGAGTGGGGGCATGCAATGCGCTTTCTCCGAGCTGTAGCAGCAGTGTCGCGGTTCCATTCGCGTGGATCAAGGGATCTGTGGCTTTCCCTCCGAGGCTTTCCCAGGAGGCTTTCCCACGAGGCTTTCCCAGGAGGCTTTCCACAGGGCTGTCCCACGTGCCACCGTGGTGTGAGTCGATCGGCTTGAAAGTCAAGGCAGTGTAGGGAAAACAGGTTTCCCTGGAATGGACTGAGACATCTGGGGGACTCTGGGAATGGTGGCACGACCCCTGGAGTTCCTCGCCTTTCCTGTGGAGAGCGTCTGCTCTTGAGATGCGACGGGAACGCCTGGAATTCTTTCCCGAGCACGCAGGGAAAGGATCCCTCCTATCGAGCTAGGAGATGGAAACGGGGCTCCTCTGTATGTGGGCGGGACTCTTGTGCTTCCTCTCGAGTGGAGACGGGTATGTCGGGGAACTTCTTGAGTTGCAGCAAGGGTGTGAAGGACCCTTTGTAAGTTCCAGAGTTTAGGTGTGATTAGCCTCGAGACGCCTCAGCAGAAATTGGCCATCTCGCCTGCAGGGGAGAACCTCCTGGATGTTCTCGAGTTGCGGCAGGTGCTCTCGACTTACGACGGGGACCTCAGGGACCCGCTCTGGTGGCCTCAGGAAAGGCCAGTCCTCATGCGAGTTGCTCGGCGCGCCTGTCGGGATTCCCCTCCCGTCGATGCTGGGGCCTAAGACCTTGTGTGGGGTCATTGCCGGAACCTGAGGATTCCTCTCCAGTGCTGACATGAATCTTGGGATATTTCTGGAGTCTCCCCAGGGGAGTCAGTCCTCGTCTCGAGTGGGGGCATGCACGTTCGCTTTCCTCCCGAGCTGTAGCAGCAGTGTCGCGCTTCCATTCGCATGGATCAAGGGATCTGTAGATTTCCCTCGAGGCTTTCCAACGAGGCTTTCCCACGAGGCTTTCCCACGAGGCTTTCCCACAGGGCTGTCCCTCGTGTCACCGTGGTGTGAGTCGATCCTCGGCTTGAAAGTCGAGGCAGTGCAGGGAAAAGAGGTTTCCCTGGAATGGACGGAGACATCTGGTGGACTCTGGGAATGGTGGCAAGACCCTGGAGTTCGTCTCACCTTTCCTCTGGAGAGCGCCTCCTCTTGAGATGCCACGGAAACGCCGGGAATTCTTTCCCGACCACGCAGGGAAAGGATCCCTCCTCTCGAGGTAGGAGGCGGAAACGGGGCTACTGTCGATGTGTGTGGGACTTCGTGTTTCCTCTCGAGTGGAGACGGGTATGTCCGGGAACTTCTTGAGTTGCAGCAAGGGTGTGAAGGACCCTTTGGAAATTCCAGAGGTTTAGGTGTGATTAGCCTCGAGACACCTCAGCGGAAATGGTCCTCATATCGCCTGGAGGGAGAACGTCCTGAATGTTCTCCAGTTGCAGCAGGTGCTCTCGACTTACGACGGGGACCCCAGGGACCCGCTCTGGTGGCCTCAGGAAAGGCCAGTCCCTATGCGAGTTGCCAGGGGACCTCTCGGGATTCCTCTCCCGTCGAAGCTGGGGCCTAAGATATTGTGTGGAGTGGGGTGCCGGTACCTGAGGATTCCTCTCCAGTGCTTACGTGGATCTTGGGGTACTTCTGGAGTCTCCCCATTGGAGTCAGTCCTCGACTCGAGTGGGGCATGCACGTGTGCTTTCCTCTCGAGCTGTAGCCGCAGTGTCGCGCTTCCATTCGCGTGGATCAAGGGATCTGTGGCTTTCCCTCGAGGCTTTCCCACGATGCTTTCCCACGAGGCTTTCCCACGAGGCTTTCCCACAGGGCGGTCCCACATGCCACCGTGGTGTGAGTCGATCCTCGGCTTGAAAGTCGACGCAGTGCAGGGAAAACAGGTTTCCCTGGAATGGACGGAGACATCTGGGGGACTGTGGGAATGGTGGCAGGACCCTGGAGTTCCTCTCCCTTTCCTGTGGAGAGCGCCTCTTCTTGAGATGGGACAGGAACGCCGGGAATTCTTTCCAGAGCACGCAGGGAAAGGATCCCTCCTCTCGAGCTAGGAGGCGGAAACGGGGCTCCTCTGGATGTGGGCGGGACTCTCGTGCTTCCTCTCGAGTGGAGACGGGTATGTCGGGGAACTTCTTGAGTTGCAGCAAGGGTGTGAAGGACCCTTTGAAAGTTCCAGAGGTTAGGTGTTAATAGCCTCGAGACGCCTCAGGGGAAATGGGCCTCACCTCGCCTGGAGGGCGAGAACCTCCTGGATTTTCTCGAGTTGCGGCAGGTGCTCTCGACTTACGACGGGGACCTCAGGGACCCGCACTGGTTTCCTCAGGAAAGGCCAGTCCCCATGCGAGTTTCTCCAGGGGCTCTCGGGGATTCCTCTCCCATCGATGCCAGGGCCTAAGACCTTGTGTGGAGTCGGTGCCCGGAACCTGAGGATTTCTCTCCCAGTGCAGACATGGATATTGGCGTACTTCTGGAGTCTCCCCAGGGGAATCAGTCCTCGTCTCGAGTGGGGGCATGCACGTGCGCTTTCCTCCCAGAGCTGCTAGCAGCAGTGTCACGCTTCCATTCGCGTGGATCTAGGGATCAGGGGCTTTCCCTGGAGCTTTCCCACGAGGCTTTCCCACGAGGCTTTCCCACAGGGCTGTCCCACGTGCCACCGTGGAGTGAGTCGATCCTCGGCTTGACAGTCGAGGCAGTGCTGGGAAAACAGGTTTCCCTGGAATGGACTGAGACATCTGGGGGACTCTGGGAATGGGGCCTGATCCTGGAGTCTTCTCGCCTTTCCTGTGGAGAGCGCCTCCTCTTGAGATGCGACGGGAACGCTAGGAATTCTTTCTCGACCACGCAGGGAAAGGATCCCTCCTCTCGAGCTAGCAGGCGGAAACGGGGCCACTCTGGATATGGATGCGACTCTCCGATTCCTCTAGAGTGGAGACGGGTATGTCGGGGAACTTCTTGATTTGCAGCAAGGGTGTGAAGGACCCTTTGGAAGTTCCAGAGTTTAAGTGTGATTACACCCTAGTTGCCTCAGCGGAAATGGGCCTCATCTCGCCTGGAGGGGAGAACCTCCTGGATTTTCTGGAGTTGCGGCAGGTGCTCTCGACTTACGATGGGGACCTCAGGGACCCGCTCTGGTGGCCTCAGGAAAGGCCAGTCCCCATGTGCGTTGCTCTGGGGCCTCTCGGATTCTCTCCCGACGATGCGGGGTCTAAGACCTTGTGTGGAGTCGGTGCCGGAACCTGAGGATTCCTCTCCAGTGCTGACATGGATCCTGGGGTACTTCTGGAGTCTCCCCAGGGGAGTCAGTCCTCGTCTCGAGTGGGGGCGTGCACGTGCGCTTTCCTCCCGAGCTGTAGCAGCACTGTCACGCTTCCCTTCGCGTGGATCAAGGGATCTGTGGCTTTCCCCTCGAGGTTTTCCTCGAGGCTTTACCCACGAGGCTTTCCCACGAGGCTTTCCCACAGGGCTGTCCCACGTGCCACGTGGTGTGAGTCGATCCTCGGCTTGAACGTCCAGGCAGTGCAGGGAAAACAGGTTTCCCTGGAATGGACTGAGACATCTGGGGGACTCTGGGAATGGTGCCACGACCCTTGATTCCCTCTCGCCTTTCATGTGGAGAGCGCTGCCTCTTGAGATGCCACGGGAACGCCAGGAATTCTTCCGACCCTGCAGGGAAAGGATCCCTCCTCTCGAGCTAGGAGGCGGTAACGGTGCTCCTCTGGACGTGGGCGGACGCTCGTGCTTCCTCTCGAGTGGAGACGGGTATGTCCGGGAACTTCTTGAGTTGCAGGAAGGGTGTGAAGGACCCTTTGTAAGTTCCAGAGGTTAGGTGTGATTAGCCTTGAAACAGCTCAGCGGAAATGGGCCTCATCTCGCCTGGAACGGAGAACTCCTGGATTTTCTCAAGTTGCGGCAGGTGCTCTGGACTTAGGACGGGGAACACAGGGACCCGCTCTGGTGGCCCAGGAAAGGCCAGTACCCATGCGAGTTGCTCGGGGGCCTCTCGGGATTCCTCTCCCTTCGATACCGGGGCCTAAGACCTTGTGTGGAGTCGGTGCCGGAACCTGAGGATTTCCTCTCCAGTGCTGAAATGGATCTTGGGGTACTTCTGGAGTCTCCCCAGGGGAGTGTGTCCTCGTACCGAGTGGGGCGACTGCACGTACGCTTTCCTCCCGAGCTGTAGCAGCAGTGTCACGCTTCTCTTCGCATGGGTCAAGGAATCTGTGCCTTTCCCTCGAGGCTTTCCCATAAGGGCTGTTCCACGTGCCACCGTGGTGTGTGTCGATGTCGATCCTCGGCTTGAAAGTCGAGGCAGTGCAGGGAAAACAGGTTTCCCTGGAATGGACTGAGACATCTTGGGGACTCTGAAATGGTGGCACGACGCTGGAGTTCCTCTCGCCTTTCCTGTGGGAGAGCGCCTCCGTCTTGAGATGCGACGGGAACGCCGGGAATTCTTTGCCGACCACGAAATGAAATGATACCTCCTCTCGAGCTAGGAGGCGGAAACGGGGCTCTTCTGGATGTGGGCGGGACTCTCGTGCTTCCCCTTGACTGGAGACGGGTATGTCGGGGAACTTCTTGAGTTGCAGCAAGGCTGTGAAGGACCCTTTGGAAGTTCCAGAGGTTAGGTGTGATTAGCCTCGAGTCGCTCAGCGGAAATGGGCCTCATCTCGCCTGGAGGGGACAACCTCCTGGATTTTCTCGACTTGCGGCAGGTGCTCTCGACTTGCGACGGGGACCACAGGGACCCCCTCTGGAGGCCTCAGGAAAGGCCAGTCCCCATTCGAGTTGCTTGGGAGCCTTTCGGGATTTCTCTCCCGTCGATGCCGGGGCCTAAGACCTTGTGTGGAGTCGGTGCCGGAACTGAGGATTCCGCTCCAGTTACTGACATGAATCTTGGGGTACTTCTGGAGTCTCCCCAGGGAAGTCAGTCCTCGTCTGGAGTGGGGGCATGCACGTGCGCTTTCCTCCCGAGCTGTAGCAGCAGTGTCGCGCTTCCCTTCGCGTGGATCAAGGAATCTGTGGGCTTTCCCTCGAGGCTTTCCCACGAGGCTTTCCCACAGGGCTGTTTCAAGTGCCACCGTGGTGTGAGTCGATCCTCGGCTTGAAAGTCGAGGCAGTGAAGGGAAAACAGGTTTCCCTGGAATGGACTGAGACACCTGGGTGACTCTGGGAATGGTGGCACGACCGTGAAGTTCCTCTCGCTTTTCCTGTGGATATCGCCTCCTCTTGAGATGCGACGGGAATGACGGGAATTCTTTCCTGACCACACAGGGAAAGTATCCCTCCTCTCGAGCTACGTGGCGGAATCGGGGGCTCCTTGGATGTGGTCGAGACTCTCGTGCTTCCTCTCGGAGTTGAGACGGGTATGTCGGGGAACTCTTGAGTTGAAGCAAGGGTGTGAAGGACCCTTTGGAAGTTCTCGACGTTAGGTGTGTTTCGCCTCGAGACGCCTCAGCGGAATGGGCCTCATCTCGCCTGGAGGGGAGAAACCTCCTGGATTTTCTCGTGTTGCGGCTGGTGCTCTCGACTTACGACGGGGACCTCAGGGACCCGCTCTGGTGGCTCAGGAAAGGCCAGTCCCATGCGAATTGCTCGGGGGGCCTCTCCGGATTCCTCTCCGTCGATGCCGGGGCCTAACACCTTGTGTGGAGTCGGTGCCGGAACATGAGGATTCCTCTCCAGTGCTGACATGGATCTTGGGTACTTCTGGAGCCTCCACCGGGGATTCAGTCCTCGTCTCGACTTAGGTCATTCACGTGCACTTTCCTCCCGAGCGTGTAGCAGCAGTGTCATGCTTCCCTTCGCGTGGATGAAGAAATCTGTGGCTTTAACTCGAGGTTTTCGCAGCAGGCTTTCCCACGAGGCTTTCCCACAGGGCTGTCCCACGTGCCACCGTGGTGTGAGTCCGATCCTCGGCTTTGAAAGTCGAGGCAGTGCAGGAAAAACTGGTTTCCCTGGAATGGACTGAGACATCTGGGGGGACTCTGGGAATGGTGGCACGACCCTGGAGTTCCTCTCGCCTTTCCTGTGGAGAGCGCCTGCTCTTGAGATGCGACGGGAACGCCTGGAATTCTTTCCGGAGCACGCAGGAAAAGGATCCCTCCTATCGAGCTAGGAGATGGAAACGGGGCTCCTCTGTATGTGGGCGGGACTCTTGTGCTTCCTCTCGAGTGGAGACGGGTATGTCGGGGAACTTCTTGAGTTGCAGCAAGGGTGTGAAGGACCCTTTGTAAGTTCCAGAGTTTAGGTGTGATTAGCCTCGAGACGCCTCAGCAGAAATTGGCCTCATCTCGCCTGCAGGGGAGAACCTCCTGGATGTTCTCGAGTTGCGGCAGGTGCTCTCGACTTACGACGGGGACCTCAGGGACCCGCTCTGGTGGCCTCAGGAAAGGCCAGTCCTCATGCGAGTTGCTCGGGCGCCTGTCGGGATTCCTCTCCCATCGATGCCAGGGCCTAAGACCTTGTGTGGAGTCGGTGCCGCGAACCTGAGGATTCCTCTCCAGTGCAGACATGGATATTGGCGTACTTCTGGAGTCTCCCCAGGGGAATCAGTCCTCGTCTCGAGTGGGGGCATGCACGTGCGCTTTCCTCCAGAGCTGTAGCAGCAGTGTCACGCTTCCCTTCACGTGGATTTAGGGATCAGGTGCTTTCCATCGAGGCTTTCCACGAGGCTTTTCCCACGAGGCTTTCCCACAGGGCTGTCCCTCGTGTCACCGTGGTGTGAGTCGATCCTCGGCTTGAAAGTCGAGGCAGTGCAGGGAAAAGAGGTTTCCCTGGAATGGACGCAGACATCTGGGGAACTCTGGAATGGTGGCACGACCTGGAGTTCGTCTCACCTTTCCTGTGGAGAGCGCCTCCTCTTGAGATGCCACGGAAACGCCGGGAATTCTTTCCCGAGCACGCAGGGAAAGGATCCCTCCTCTCGAGGTAGGAGGCGGAAACGGGGCTACTGTCGATGTGGGTGGGGTTCGTGCTTCCTCTCGAGTGGAGACGGGTATGTCGGGGAACTTCTTGAGTTGCAGCAAGGGGTGTGAAGGACCCTTTGGAAATTCCAGAGGTTAGGTGTGATTAGCCTCGAGACACCTCAGCGGAAATGGGCCGCATCTCGCCTGGACGGCGAGAACGTCCTGAATGTTCTCGAGTTGCAGCAGGTGCTCTCGACTTACGACGGGGACCTCAGGGACCCGCTCTTGGTGGCCTCAGGAAAGGCCAGTCCCTATGGGAGTTGCCAGGGGACCTCTCGGGATTCCTCTCCCGTCGAAGCTGGGGCCTAAGATATTGTGCGGAGTGGGTGCCCGGTACCTGAGGATTCCTCTCCAGTGCTTACGTGGATCTTGGGGTACTTCTGGAGTCTCCCCATTGGAGTCCAGTCCTCGACTCGAGTGGGGGCATGCACGTGCGTTTTCCTCTCGAGCTGTAGCAGCAGTGTCACACTTCCATTCGCGTGGATCAAGGATCTGTGGCTTTCCCTCGAGGCTTCCACGAGGCTTTCCCACGAGGCTTTCCCACAGGGCGGTCCACGTGCCACCGTGTGTGAGTCGATCCTCGGCTTGAAAGTCGACGCAGTGCAGGGAAAACAGGTTTCCCTGGAATGGACGGAGACATCTGGGGGACTGTGGGAATGGTGGCAGGACCCTGGAGTTCCTCTCCCTTTCCTGTGGAGAGCGCCTCCTCTTGAGATGGGACGGGACGCCGGGAATTCTTTCCCAGAGCACGCAGGGAAAGGATCCCTCCTCTCGAGCTAGGAGGCGGAAACGGGCTCCTCTGGATGTGGGCGGGACTCTCGTGCTTCCTCTCGAGTGGAGTTGGGTATGTCGGGGAACTTCTTGAGTTGCAGCAAGGGTGTGAAGGACCCTTTGGAAGTTCCAGAGGTTAGGTGTTAATAGCCTCGAGACGCCTCAGTGGAAATGGGCCTCATCTCGCCTGGAGGGGAGAACCTCCTGGATTTTCTCGAGTTGCGGCAGGTGCTCTTGACTTACGACGGGGACCTCAGGGACCCGCTCTGGTTTCCTCAGGAAAGGCCAAGTCCCCATGCGAGTTGCTCTGGGGCCTCTCGGGATTCCTCTCCATCGATGCCAGGGCCTAAGACCTTGTGTGGAGTCCGGTGCCGGAACTGAGGATTCCTCTCCAGTGCAGACATGGATTATTGGCGTACTTCTGGAGTCTCCCCAGGGGAATCAGTCCTCGTCTCGAGTGGGGGCATGCACGTGCGCTTTCCTCCAGAGCTGTAGCAGCAGTGTCACGCTTCCTTCGCGTGGATCTAGGGATCAGGGGCTTTCCCTCCGAGGCTTTCCCACCGAGCTTTCCCGAGTCTTTCCCACAGGGCTGTCCCACGTGCCACTGTGGAGTGAGTCGATCCTCGGCTTGACAGTCGAGGCAGTGCTGGAAAATAGGTTTCCCTGGAATGGACTGAGACATCTGGGGGACTCTGGGAATGGGGCCTGATCCTGGAGTTCTTTCGCCTTTCCTGTGGAGAGCGCCTCCTCTTGAGATGCCGACGGGAACGCTAGGAATTCTTTCTCGACCACGCAGGGAAAGGATCCCTCCTCTCGAGCTAGCAGGCGGAATCGGGGCCACTCTGGATATGGACGGGACTCTCCGATTCCTCTAGAGTGGAGACGGGTATGTCGGGGAACTTCTTGAGTTGCCAGCAAGGGTGTGAAGGACCCTTTGGAAGTTCCAGAGTTTAAGTGTGATTACCCCCTAGTTGCCTCAGCGGAAATGGGCCTCATCTCACCTGGAGGGGAGAACCTCCTGGATTTTCTGGAGTTGCGGCAGGTGCTCTCGACTTACGATGGGGACCTCAGGGACCCTGCTCTGGTGGCCTCAGGAAAGGCCAGTCCCCATGCGAGTTGCTCTGGGGGCCTCTCGGGATTCCTCTCCCGTCGATGGCAGGGGCCTAAGACCTTGGTTGGAGTCGGTGCCGGAACCTGAGGATTCCTCTCCACTTCTGACATGGATCTTGGGGGTACTTCTGGAGTCACCCCAGGGGTGTCAGTACCCGTCTCGAGTGGGGCCATGCACGTGCGCTTTCCTCCGGAGCTGTAGCAGCAGTGTCCCGCTTCCCTTCGCATGGATCAAGGGATCTGTGGCTTTCCCTCGAGGCTTTACCACGAGGCTTTCCCACAGGGCTGTCCACGTGCCACTGTGGTGTGAGTCGATCCTCGACTTGAAAGTCGAGGCAGTGCAGGGAATACAGGTTTCCCTGGAATGGACTGAGACATCTGGGGGACTCTGGGAATGGTGGCACGCCCTGGAGTTCCTCTCCCTTTCCTGTGGAGAGCGCCTCCTCTTGAGATGGGACGGGAATGCCGGGAATTCTTTCCAGAGCACGCAGGGAAAGGATCCCTCCTCTCGAGCTAGGAGGCGGGAAACGGGGCTCCTCTGGATGTGGGCGGGACTCTCGTGCTTCCTCTCGAGTGGAGACGGGTATGTCGGGGAACTTCTTGAGTTGCAGGAAGGGTGTGAAGGACCCTTTGGAAGTTCCAGAGGTTAGGTGTTAATTAGCCTCGAGACGCCTCAGGAGAAATGGCCTCATCTCGCCTGGAGGGGAGAACCTCCTGGATTTTCTCGAGTTGCGGCAGGTGCTCTGACTTACGACGGGGACCTCAGGGACCCGCTCTGGTGGCCTCAGGAAAGGCCAGTCCCCATGCGAGTTGCTCGGGGGCCTCTCGGGATTCCTCTCCATCGATGCCAGGGGCCTAAGACCTTGTGTGGAGTGGTGCCGGAAGCTGAGGATTCCTCTCCAGTGCAGACATGGATATTGGCGTACTTCTGGAGTCTCCCAGGGAATCAGTCCTCGTCTCGAGGGGGGGCATGCACGTGCGCTTTCCTCGAGCTGTAGCAGCAGTGTCGCGGTTCCATTCGCGGATCAAGGGATCTGTGGCTTTCCCTGAGGAGGCTTTCGGCTTTCCCAGGAGGCTTTCCCCAGGGCTGTCCCAGTGTCACCGTGGTGTGAGTCGATCCGCTTTGAAAGTCGAGGCAGTGCAGGGAAACAGGTTTCCCTGGAATGGACTGAGACATCTGGGGACTCTGGAATGGTGGCACGACTGGAGTTCCTCTCTTTTCCTGTGAGAGCGCCTCTCTTGAGATGCCGGAAGCCGGGAATTCTTTCCGAGCACGCAGGGAAAGGATCCTCCTCTCGAGCTAGGAGGCGGAAACGGGGCTCCTCTGGATGTGGGCGGGA
>NW_017192373.1:0-10311 GCF_001704415.2 Capra hircus
AGGCGAGAGGAACTCCAGGGTCCAGGGTCCCAGAGAGTCCCCCAGATGTCTCAGTCCATTCCAGGGAAACCTGTTTTCCCTGCACTGCCTCGACTTTCAAGCCGAGGATAGACTCACACCACGGTGGCACGTGGGACAGCCCTGTGGGAAAGTCTGGTGGAAAAGCCTCGAGGGAAAGCAACCGTCCTTGATTCACGCGACGGGAGCATGACACTGCTGCTACAGCTAGGGAGGAAAGCGCAGGTGCATGCCCCACTCGAGACGATGACTAACTTCCCTGGGGAGACTCCAGAAGTACCCCAAGATCCATGTGAGCACTGGAGAGGAATCCTCAGGTTCCGGCACCGACTCCACACAAGATCTTAGGCCCCCGGCATCGAAGGGAGAGGAATCCCGAGAGGCCCCCAGGCAACTCTCCTGGGGACTGGCCTTTCCTGAGGCCACCAGAGCGGGTCCCTGAGGTCCCCCGTCGTAAGTCGAGAGCTCCGGCCGCAACTCGAGAAAATCCAGGAGGTTCTCCCCTCCAGGCGAGAGGAGGCCCATTTCCGCTGAGACCTCTCGAGGCTAATCACACCAAACCTCTGGAACTTCCAAAGGGTCCTTCACACCGTTGCTGCAACTCAAGAAGTTCCCGACATACCCGTCTCCACTCGAGAGGAAGCACGAGAGACACGCCCACATCCAGAGGAGCCCCGTTTCCGCCCCCTAGCTCGACAGGGGGGATCCTATTCCCTGCGTGTTTGGGAAAGAATCCCGGCGTTCCCGTCGCATCTCAAGAGGAGGCCGCTCTCCACAGGAAAGGCTGAGAGGAACTCCAGGGTCGTGCCACCATTCCCAGAGTCCCCCAGATTTCTCAGTCCATTCCAGGGAAACCTGTTTTCCCTGCACTGCCTCGACTTTCAAGCCGAGGATCGACTCACACCACGGTGGCACGTGGGACAGACCTGTGGGAAAGCCTCATGGGAAGGCCTAGTGGGAAAGCCTCGAGGGGAAGCTACAGATCCCTTGATCCATGCAAAGGGAAGCGTGATACTGCTGCTACAGCTCAGGAGGAAAGCGCACGTGCATGCCCCCACTCGAAACGAGGTCTGACTCCCCTGGCGAGACTCCAGAAGTACCCCAAGATCCATGTCAGCACTGGAGAGGAATCCTCAGGTTCTGGCACCGACTCCACACAAGGTCTTAGGACCCCGGCATCGACGGGAGAGGAATCCCGAGAGGCCCCAGAGCAACTCGCATGGGGATTGGCCATTCTTGGGCCACCAGAGCGGGTCCCTGAGGTCCCCGTCGTAAGTCGAGAGCACCTGACGCAACTCGAGAAAATCCAGGAGGTTCTCCCCTCCAGGCGAGATGAGGCCCATTTCCGCTGAGGCGTCTGGAGGATAATCACACCTAACCTCTGGAACTTCCAAAGGGTCCTTCACACCCTTGCTGCAACTCAAGAAGTTCCCCGACATACCCGTCTCCACTCGAGAGGAAGCACGAAAGTCCCGCCCACATCCAGAAGAGCCCCATTTCCGCCTCCTAGCTCGAGAGGAGGGATCCTTTCCCTGCGTGGTCGGGAAAGAATTCCTGGCGTTCCCGTCGCATCTCAAGTGCAGGCACTATCCACAGGAAAGGCGAGAGGAACTCCAGGGTCGTGCCACCATTCCCAGAGTCCCCCAGATGTCTCAGTCCATTCCAGGGAAACCTGTTTTCCCTGCACTGCCTCCACTTTCAAGCCGAGGATCAACTCACACCACGGTGGCACGTGGGACAGCCCTGTGGGAAAGCCTCGTGGGAAGGCCTAGTGGGAAAGCTCTAGGGAAAGCCACAGATCCCTTGATCCACGCGAAGGGAAGCGTGACACTGCTGCTACAGCTCGGCAGGAAAGCGCACGTGCATGCCCCCATCGAGACGAGGAATGACTCCCCTGGGGAGACCCCAGAAGTACCCCAAGGTCCATGTCAGCACTGGAGAGGAATCCTCAGGTTCCGGCACCGACTCCACACAAGGTCTTAGGTACCGACATTGACGGCAGAGGAATCCCGAGAGCCCCCCAAGCAACTCTCCTGGGGACTGGCCTTTCCTGAGGCCACCAGAGCGGGTCCCTGAGGTCCCCGTCGTAAGTCGAGAGCACCGGCCGCAACTCGAGAAAATCCAGGAGGTTCTCCCCTCCAGGCGAGAGGAGGCCCATTTCCGCTGAGACCTCTCGAGGCTAATCACACCAAACTTCTGGAACTTCCAAAGGGTCCTTCACACCGTTGCTGCAACTCAAGAAGTTCCCCGACATACCCGTCTCCACTCGAGAGGAAGCACGAGAGACGCGCCCACATCCAGAGGAGCCCCGTTTCCGCCTCCTAGCTCGACAGGGGGGATCCTTTCCCTGCGTGTTTGGGAAAGAATCCCGGCGTTCCCGTCGCATCTCAAGAGGAGGCGCTCTCCACAGGAAAGGCGAGAGGAACTCCAGGGTCGTGCCACCATTCCCAGAGTCCCCCAGATTTCTCAGTCCATTCCAGGGAAACCTGTTTTCCCTGCACTGCCTCGACTTTCAAGCCGAGGATCGACTCACACCACGGTGGCACGTGGGACAGCCCTGTGGGAAAGCCTCATGGGAAGGCCTAGTGGGAAAGCCTCGAGGGGAAGCTACAGATCCCTTGATCCATGCAAAGGGAAGCGTGATACTGCTGCTACAGCTCAGGAGGAAAGCGCACGTGCATGCCCCCACTCGAAACGAGGTCTGACTCCCCTGGCGAGACTCCAGAAGTACCCCAAGATCCATGTCAGCACTGGAGAGGAATCCTCAGGTTCTGGCACCGACTCCACACAAGGTCTTAGGCCCCGGCATCGACGGGAGAGGAATCCCGAGAGGCCCCAGAGCAACTCGCATGGGGATTGGCCATTCTTGGGGCCACCAGAGCGGGTCCCTGAGGTCCCCGTCGTAAGTCGAGAGCACCTGACGCAACTCGAGAAAATCCAGGAGGTTCTCCCCTCCAGGCGAGATGAGGCCCATTTCCGCTGAGGCGTCTGGAGGATAATCACACCTAACCTCTGGAACGTCCAAAGGGTCCTTCACACCCTTGCTGCAACTCAAGAAGTTCCCCGACATACCCGTCTCCACTCGAGAGGAAGCACGAAAGTCCCGCCCACATCCAGAAGAGCCCCATTTCCGCCTCCTAGCTCGAGAGGAGGGATCCTTTCCCTGCGTGGTCGGGAAAGAATTCCTGGCGTTCCCGTCGCATCTCAAGTGCAGGCACTATCCACAGGAAAGGCGAGAGGAACTCCAGGGTCGTGCCACCATTCCCAGAGTCCCCCAGATGTCTCAGTCCATTCCAGGGAAACCTGTTTTCCCTGCACTGCCTCCACTTTCAAGCCGAGGATCAACTCACACCACGGTGGCACGTGGGACAGCCCTGTGGGAAAGCCTCGTGGGAAGGCCTAGTGGGAAAGCTCTAGGGAAAGCCACAGATCCCTTGATCCACGCGAAGGGAAGCGTGACACTGCTGCTACAGCTCGGCAGGAAAGCGCACGTGCATGCCCCCCATCGAGACGAGGAATGACTCCCCTGGGGAGACCCCAGAAGTACCCCAAGGTCCATGTCAGCACTGGAGAGGAATCCTCAGGTTCCGGCACCGACTCCACACAAGGTCTTAGGTACCGACATTGACGGCAGAGGAATCCCGAGAGCCCCCCAAGCAACTCTCCTGGGGACTGGCCTTTCCTGAGGCCACCAGAGCGGGTCCCTGAGGTCCCCGTCGTAAGTCGAGAGCACCTGGCCGCAACTCGAGAAAATCCAGGAGGTTCTCCCCTCCAGGCGAGAGGAGGCCCATTTCCGCTGAGACCTCTCGAGGCTAATCACACCAAACTTCTGGAACTTCCAAAGGGTCCTTCACACCGTTGCTGCAACTCAAGAAGTTCCCCGACATACCCGTCTCCACTCGAGAGGAAGCACGAGAGACGCGCCCACATCCAGAGGAGCCCCGTTTCCGCCTCCTAGCTCGACAGGGGGGATCCTTTCCCTGCGTGTTTGGGAAAGAATCCCGGCGTTCCCAGTCGCATCTCAAGAGGAGGCGCTCTCCACAGGAAAGGCGAGAGGAACTCCAGGGTCGTGCCACCATTCCCAGAGTCCCCCAGATTTCTCAGTCCATTCCAGGGAAACCTGTTTTCCCTGCACTGCCTCGACTTTCAAGCCGAGGATCGACTCACACCACGGTGGCACGTGGGACAGCCCTGTGGGAAAGCCTCATGGGAAGGCCTAGTGGGAAAGCCTCGAGGGGAAGCTACAGATCCCTTGATCCATGCAAAGGGAAGCGTGATACTGCTGCTACAGCTCAGGAGGAAAGCGCACGTGCATGCCCCCACTCGAAACGAGGTCTGACTCCCCTGGCGAGACTCCAGAAGTACCCCAAGATCCATGTCAGCACTGGAGAGGAATCCTCAGGTTCTGGCACCGACTCCACACAAGGTCTTAGGCCCGGCATCGACGGGAGAGGAATCCCGAGAGGCCCCAGAGCAACTCGCATGGGGATTGGCCATTCTTGGGGCCACCAGAGCGGGTCCCTGAGGTCCCCGTCGTAAGTCAAGAGCACCTGACGCAACTCGAGAAAATCCAGGAGGTTCTCCCCTCCAGGCGAGATGAGGCCCATTTCCGCTGAGGCGTCTGGAGGATAATCACACCTAACCTCTGGAACTTCCAAAGGGTCCTTCACACCCTTGCTGCAACTCAAGAAGTTCCCCGACATACCCGTCTCCACTCGAGAGGAAGCACGAAAGTCCCGCCCACATCCAGAAGAGCCCCATTTCCGCCTCCTAGCTCGAGAGGAGGGATCCTTTCCCTGCGTGGTCGGGAAAGAATTCCTGGCGTTCCCGTCGCATCTCAAGTGCAGGCACTATCCACAGGAAAGGCGAGAGGAACTCCAGGGTCGTGCCACCATTCCCAGAGTCCCCCAGATGTCTCAGTCCATTCCAGGGAAACCTGTTTTCCCTGCACTGCCTCCACTTTCAAGCCGAGGATCAACTCACACCACGGTGGCACGTGGGACAGCCCTGTGGGAAAGCCTCGTGGGAAGGCCTAGTGGGAAAGCTCTAGGGAAAGCCACAGATCCCTTGATCCACGCGGAAGGGAAGCGTGACACTGCTGCTACAGCTCGGCAGGAAAGCGCACGTGCATGCCCCCCATCGAGACGAGGAATGACTCCCCTGGGGAGACCCCAGAAGTACCCCAAGGTCCATGTCAGCACTGGAGAGGAATCCTCAAGTTCCGGCACCGTCTCCACACAAGGTCTTAGGTACCGACATTGACGGCAGAGGAATCCCGAGAGCCCCCCAAGCAACTCTCCTGGGGACTGGCCTTTCCTGAGGCCACCAGAGCGGGTCCCTGAGGTCCCCGTCGTAAGTCGAGAGCACTGGCCGCAACTCGAGAAAATCCAGGAGGTTCTCCCCTCCAGGCGAGAGGAGGCCCATTTCCGCTGAGACCTCTCGAGGCTAATCACACCAAACTTCTGGAACTTCCAAAGGGTCCTTCACACCGTTGCTGCAACTCAAGAAGTTCCCCGACATACCGGTCTCCACTCGAGAGGAAGCACGAGAGACGCGCCCACATCCAGAGGAGCCCCGTTTCCGCCTCCTAGCTCGACAGGGGGGATCCTTTCCCTGCGTGTTTGGGAAAGAATCCCGGCGTTCCAGTCGCATCTCAAGAGGAGGCGCTCTCCACAGGAAAGGCGAGAGGAACTCCAGGGTCGTGCCACCATTCCCAGAGTCCCCCAGATTTCTCAGTCCATTCCAGGGAAACCTGTTTTCCCTGCACTGCCTCGACTTTCAAGCCGAGGATCGACTCACACCACGGTGGCACGTGGGACAGCCCTGTGGGAAAGCCTCATGGGAAGGCCTAGTGGGAAAGCCTCGAGGGGAAGCTACAGATCCCTTGATCCATGCAAAGGGAAGCGTGATACTGCTGCTACAGCTCAGGAGGAAAGCGCACGTGCATGCCCCCACTCGAAACGAGGTCTGACTCCCCTGGCGAGACTCCAGAAGTACCCCAAGATCCATGTCAGCACTGGAGAGGAATCCTCAGGTTCTGGCACCGACTCCACACAAGGTCTTAGGACCCGGCATCGACGGGAGAGGAATCCCGAGAGGCCCCAGAGCAACTCGCATGGGGATTGACTTTTCTTGGGGCCACCAGAGCGGGTCCCTGAGGTCCCCGTCGTAAGTCGAGAGCACCTGACGCAACTCGAGAAAATCCAGGAGGTTCTCCCCTCCAGGCGAGATGAGGCCCATTTCCGCTGAGGCGACTCGAGGCTAATCACATCTAACCTTTGGAACTTCCATAGGGTCCTTCACACCCTTGCTGCAACTCAAGAAGTTCCCCGACATACCCTTGTCCACTCGAGAGGAAGCGCGAGCGTCCCTTGCACATCCAGAGAAGGCCCTTTTCCTCCCTGTAGCTCGAGATGAGGGATTCTTTCCCTGCGTGGTCGGGAAAGAATTCCTGGCATTCCCGTCGCATCCAAGAGGAAGCGCTCTCCACAGGAAAGGCGAGAGGAACTCCAGGGTCGTGCCACCATTCCAAGAGTCCCCCAGAGGACTGATTCCATTCCAAAGGAAACTCTTTTACCTGCACTGCCTTGACTGTCACGTCGAGGATCGACTCACACCACGGTGGCACGTGGGACAGCCCTGTGTGTTAGCCTCGTGGGAAAGCCTCATGGGAAATCCTACAGGGAAAGCCACACATCCCTTGATCCACCTGTCGGGTAGCATGACACTGCTGCCACCTTTAGGGAGGAAAGCCCAAGTGCATTTCCCCACTCGAGACGAGGACTGACTCCCCTGGGGAGAGTCCAGAAGTACCCAAAAATCCACGTCAGCACTGGAGAGGAATCCTCAGTTTCCGGTCCCAACTCAACACAAGGTCTTTGACTCGGGAAATGCAAGCAGTTAAAAGATCTCTCCTTTGGAGCCTCGAGGGGGATCGGGGCTTCTCTGGATGTGGGCGGGACCCTCGTGCTTCCTTTGAGTGTAGACGGGTATGTCGGGAAAGCTCTTGAGTTGCAGCAAGTGTGTGAAGGAACCATTGGAAGTTCCAGAGGTTAGGTGTGCTTAGCCTCTAGATGCGTCAGTGGAAATAGGCCTCATTTTGCCTGTAGGGGAGAACCTCCTGGATTTTCTCGAGTTACGGCAGGTGCTCTCGAATTACGACGGGGACCTACAGGGAACCTGTCTCGTGGCCTCAGGAAAGGCCAGTCCCCATGCAAGTTGCCAGGGGGACTCTCGGGATTCCTCTTGGGTCGATGCCGGGGCCTAAGACCTTGTGTGGAGTCGAGGCCGGATCCTGAGGATTCCTCTCCAGTGCTGACATGGTTCTTGGGTACTTCTGGAGTCTCCCCAGGGAAGTCAGTCCTCGTCTCGAGTGTGGGCATGCACGTGCGCTTTCCTCCCGAGCTGTAGCAGCAGTGTCACGCTTCCTAACGCGTGGTCAAGGGATCTGTAGCTTTCACTCAAGTCTTTCCTTCAAGGCTTTCCCAAGAGTCTTTCCCACAGGGCTGTCCCACCTGCCACCATGGTGTGAGTCGATCCTCGGCTTGAAAGTCGAGGCAGTGCAGGGAAAACAGGTTCCTCTGGAATGGACTGTGACATCTGGGGGACTCTTGGAATGGTGGTATGACCCTGGAGTTCCGCTCGCCTTTCCTGTGGAGAGCGCCTCCTCTTGAGATGGGACGGGAACGCCGGGAATTCTTTCCCGACCAAGCAGGGAAAGGATCCGTCATCTCGAGGTCCGAGGCAGAAACGGGGCTCCTCTGGATGTGGGCGGGACCCTCGTGGCTTCCTCTGGAGTGGAGACGGGTATGTCGGGGAACTTCTTGAGTTTCAGCAAGGTTGTGAAGGAACCTTTGGAATTTCCAGAGTTTAGGTGTGATTAGGCCTCCGAGTGCCTCAGCGGAAATTGGCCTCATCTTGCCTGGAGGGGAGAACCTCCTGGATTTTCTCGAATTGTGGCAGGTGTTCTCAACGTACGCTGGGACCTCAGGGACCCGCTCTGGTGGCGTCAGGAAAGGCCAGTTCCCATCCGAGTGGCTACGGGCCTCTCAGGATTCCTCTCCCGTCGATGGTGGGGCCTAAGACCTTGTGTGAAGTCGAGGCCGGTACCTGAGGATTCCTCTCCCGTGGTGACATGGTTCTTGGGGTACTTCTTGAGTCTCCCCAGGGGTGTCAGTCCTCTTCTCAGCGGGATCATGCAAGAACGCTTACCTCCTGAGCTGCAGTAGCAGTGTCACGCTGCCCGTCGCGTTGATCAAGAGATCTATGTCTTTCCCTCGAGGTATTTCTCACGGGGCTTCCCTCGAGCTTTCCCACGAGGCTTTCCCACATCGCTGTCCCACGTGCCACCATGGTGCCAGTCGATCCTCGGCGTGAAAATCAAGGCAGTGCAGGGAAAACAGGTTCCTCTGGAATGGACTGAGACATCTGGGGGACTCTTGGAATTGTGGCACGACCCTGGAGTTCCTCTCACCTTTCCTGTGGAGAGCGCCTCTTCTTGAGATGCGGTGGGAACGCCGGGAATACTTTCCCGACCAAGCAGGGAAAGTCCCGTGGTCCAGCCCCGGTGGATCCAGCGTGATTCGAAGGTACGTAGTCGTCGTCTTTGGAAATATACATATTTAATCCCAGATATAAAAGAGATTAGAAATGGATTGTGTAGTAGGAAGATTATTGGAGAAAAAGAGGCTGAATAACTTGGATTACGTGGAATAGCATCCATCCTCCAGTAGAGAATTCAGCCAGAAAAACGGGAGCAAAAAAGAAGCGACATGGGGGAATCAGTCTTTCCGGAAACTGATCTGATTTCTTTATTTTTTGGTTTTGCTTGTATACCTCTTGTTACACATAGGGATGAATACAGAGTCACGCAGGAGTCGGCATCCTGACCTTTATCAAAATCAGGTGCTTCACATAAATGTATAAAAAAAAGGTCTTAGGGATCTTACATCATCTTCTGGCCATGAATGAGACCTGCTGACATTTTATGATCCTTTCTTTCTGATAACCAAATAAACTTATTTCTTCCAAGGGTGTTTTTTCTTAAACCAGGCACCACCCTCCAAATAAAGTTACATTCCTATAGGGTGAGGGTGTAGTGAGTTACAATAAAAAAGGAATTTATTTAACCCAAGGTTAACATGATTAGTCTTAAAGGTGAATTCTTATTTCTCCTATATGCTTAAAGGTTAATACTTATTTCTCCTATATACTAGTTATATTCATTATAAGGGTAGGGAACATGGAGATTTCTCAGCAAACATCAGCCTAACAAATGAAAATCCTTTCATCAATTCTCCCCTTAAGATCTATTTAGTCTTAAGATATGATAAAGTTACATTCTTACATAGAAAGGAAACAGTGATATATAACAAAGTACAGTGATCTATTACAAAAGTGAAAATCCATTAACTCAAAAGTCTAGTATTGCTAACATCAAAAACTGCTATATTTCCTTTGCTATATTCCAAATACATTGATTAATATATTCCCAAGTGCCTAAGGATATGGAGGCCTGGTGGCAATCATTGACTCAACAAGAAGAAAAAGTCCTATGCTAATTAAGACTCTCAAAATACTCCAAAACTCTCTGTGCTGTTTACAGTTGAGAGGCAGTAAACAATCTTGTGCCTAGTGGCAGCAGTATGGATAATCCTGTCACACAAGCTGGTCTGTCAGCAGAGAGGTTTGACCTAAATATCCTTGTCCCACCCAGAGCAGGGAATTAGCAGCAATTTTTGACACAACAAATGAAGAACCCTTCACCAATATAATTCCTAACCAACTATACTAATAATTTCTAACTCCCCAAAATAATTTGCCTTTAGTAAGTCTAAAACATCTCATGCCTCTCAGGTTGGGAGGCTGTAAACAATCACATGTGGCCGGACAAACCTATAAAGGTGGGCTAGATAACCTTCAGAGGAGTCGGCAAGCTGAAACACTCTTGTCATGCCCAAGAATATTTATTGCCTTGAAGCTGCACGTTTACTTCTTCTCCGAGAGAAACGTTATGGGGGAGAGCCCCCGTAAAGTCAGAAGTGTAGGTGAGAGCATAAAACAGACTCTGGTTTTGGGGTTCGATGCTCGGAACAGGGGGTTACCTGAGGCTTGATCACGCCTTTGCGCATGCCAAGCCTCCTTCCTCATGAACTTTGCCATACGCGGAATTCCTCACGCTGGTCCCCGGAAGGAAAGGATCCCTCATCTCGAGCGACGAGGCGGAAACGCGCCTCCTGTGGAATGTAGGGGGACCATCTTGCTTATTCTGCGAGTGGAGACGGTTATGTCGGG
>NW_017192374.1:0-21311 GCF_001704415.2 Capra hircus
AAAGAGAGAGGGATAATTGTTGATCTTTTTTATTGATTGGTGGGGGTTGTACAGGTGGTTGGTAATTGTTGCTAGGCTTGTGATTTTAGTTGGTTTGGGCATAAATTTGATTAGTTGTTAAGGTTTTGTTGTATGTTTTTTGGTTGGTATCCTGTTTTGTTTAGCCATATGCTATTATTGGTCTAATTGGCAGTGAAATTTGCTGGGCGGCGACAGGAGTATATTGGATTTTTTACGATTTTTGTGGATGTCACCTTTGTTCGTCATCATTAGAATCCGCCGCCTGCGGTGTTCCTCAGATGGCTTGTTGCTACAGAAAGTGTCATATCCTGCAGGTAGCAAAGTGGAAGGGGATTAAGGGAGCTGCCTGACGGCACTAAGCGAGGCCAGAGGCTGATCTGCCCCGTGTTTGCTGGGGCCGGCGGAGCAAGGAAAGCTGTACCATCCTGACGTGCGGAGTTAGCTGAGAAGGGCTCCTAGCAGCACATCCGGCGGTCCTGCAGCAACGGGACAGACGGGTTGTGCTTAAAGATTCTCAATTAAAATTGAAAGATGAATTGTTGAAGACGTGAGCAACTTGAAGAATATAGATGATTGAGCTGCAGTGTAGTTACAGGCAAATCCTTGTTAGTTTTTAGATTCTTTGCTATAAGATAGAAAAGTAAGTAGATAAAAAAAAAAATAAAAGAGAATAAGTTGAGCAGCAAGGCTCATGGCGCCGAGCGCGGGCTTTTTATGAGATGCTTAGGGGTTTGAACTTATTTGCAAGGGGCTGTTCACTCATAAAATATTGCAGCTTTAGGGGCATAGGGCAGCGGCATTTCGAATGCAAATGAAGTTGTAATTACGAAAGTATTAGTACGTAGCAGATTTATATTGGCGACATGATTTGGCTGAAAGCAGTCGCCGAAAGCTCCTGATCGGCAGTTAATGGAGGGATTTCTTGTGGCCAGTGGCACTGGCGCTGAGGGCTGTGTAGAACAGCTGAGTGGTTTGGGAGGGAGAAGGCGAGGAGAAAGGCCCGGCCTCGGCGGCTGATTAGGCTGATGATGCCCATTTTGGTTGAAGGAAAATTGCTTGCGGGGCAGGTTCGCTGCCTATAGCGTGCGCTTTGGATTTTCTGTTGTAGGGCACACAACTTGTCACAAGTTATGCTGTGGAGTTGTGCATTATATTACGCCGAGAATTCTTGTATATATTCGCTTTGAGAAAGGGGCAGTTTTGTGCTAATGGTTCAAAGAGGATGTCGCTGCTTTGGCATAAAAAGGCATGGCCTGAATGGATGCTTCTGTCGCAAGGAACTAGCGACTGGACATTTGAGAAAGATCATGCCATAAGGGAAGAAACAGCTGGGGGGGTAATTTTGTAAAAATGTGAGCTCCGGGATGCTTGGTGAAATGTAAGCCACCTGAAGGCAGTGACATAGCGGTGTAAAGTCGGCGCGATCTGGGGCCGGCCGCTCGTTTGAGGGCTGAAGAGGTAGTGGGCAGCGGTGGGCGCCTGGCAGGGGGAGCGTGCTGAGGGCAGGGGCAGGCGTGAGGTACGCTGGAGCGCAGCGCACTCGTGGTGCGCTCTGGTCCGGCGCATGCCTGACTCACGCATCGACGATCCGAATGATGGTGTGGATTCCTACTTTACAGAAGCGGGGCTGAGTGGACTTAGAGCAATGCGGCTTGGATGTAACCAGTCGGCATTTCTCCTTCATTCGTTGAGCCGTTCGAGGGCTGTGAGATGCTGGGGGCACAGCGCCGCTAAGCCATCGGCTCTTTAAGTGGCGATTTCGTTGGCGGCTCTTTGAGTTTATCAAGCTGTTTTTTGTTTTTTTTTGGGCTAAGGACTGCAGTTTCATCGTTGCAGTGCTAAAATTATGAGCATATTTTATTAGCCCCCCCCGCCCCGCCCCCCCGGCGCGCGCGCCCCGCCCCACCCCCGCGCCCCCGTCGCGCGGCGGCCCCCCCCCGCCACAGCCCCGGCGCCGGCCCCGCCCCCCAAACTCGGCCCCGCCGGCGGCCGCAGCGCCCCCCAAAACGCCCGCCCTGACATGTGGAAATATTTAATTCTTAGCTGAAAATTGTGTCATAAGGAAAAAGCATGCTGCTATTTTTGGCACTAATTGTTGTGTTTGATGAGACACAGGAGTGGCCTTTTGTACGAGTCAATTTCTCTGTCTCTTGGCGAGTGAGATTGCTTTGCATCTTTTTTATCACGTGGCCTGTGGTTCTTTTGGATCATTTGCTATTGGGGCTCTTTTGATGGTTTTTTGCTAGAATGCCTTTGAAGTAATTGAGGAGCTCAAAAGTAACAACATGATGATGGTAATCCAGGCATTTTACGCTTTAAAGGAATAATTCTAGCCTTGCCTGAGAATGGAGTGTCAGCGATTTCATGCAGTTTTGTTTATTTTTTAATTACTTATACAGGTCTTTGAACTCTTATTAGGGCTGAGAGGGGCTAACGGTCATTAATGGTGGGCGAGTACAGCAGGCATAATTATTGTGGCGCTTTTTTCGCATCGCGACGCCTCGATTAGTGCTGTAATTTTTCCATGTGTTCTTAAAGTTAGAAGAAAGATCATAACTAGCTAGAATTCAAAATTAATAATTTGAGTACAACTGACACAGTTTTAAATGTTCACAAGTTCTATCTTGTAGATGGTAGAATTCCAGAGTTGAGATTATTTCATCACAGGGACTTTTTTACATTATAGTAAAACAATTTCAAAAATTGCATATCTTCCTGTTTCTTTTCTTTAAAATTTTTAAAAATATATATTATGTGTTTCTAATTAGACTTCCTAAGGCAGCTTTCCCTCTGTCTGCACAGCATGAAGCCTTCATTGGAACACTCTGTTTGCATGCGCACTTTACGCCTGTGACTACCAGCATTTTTTTTTGTTTCCAGGATGGCTATGAGCTAATCACTAATCATCTGAACATCAGTTTGATTATCTGTGAAGTGGGGATAATCATGACTGGGTTTTGTCTGGATAAATTGCATAAATAGGTATGAAAGCTCATTAAAGTCTATAAAAGGGCCCTCAGTTGGAAGCTGTAATTACAATGTGTGTTTTGAAAACAGCCTAGATGAATAAACAGTTTACCTGAAGGGTATTTTCTAGAAAGGAAAAGAAAACTAATTTTATAATAGCTTGTGCACTATGATTTATAAGTGTTTCTGATTTCAAGTAGGCTCTCTTTTTTCAATGATTTAATAATGCTGTAAAAATGCACTCACAATTTTCTCCCCCTCCTTCTTTTTTGTTCTCCTCCCTAAGGCTGTGACTGTTTCCTTCCTTGAAGTCAATTTCATTACCACAAAACTTTTCAAAGTAGTTTCTTGTCCGTATCAACTTTACCATTATCTTTTCAAACTGTTCACTTTCTTGTCAAAAATGCAATTATCTATCCAGGCCAGGGACAGCACTTTCTTGTTCCCACTGGTGTGCTCAGAACTAGAAGTGATTTCACTGGTTGCTCCTCGTATAACCTCCTTTAGAGTCCGAGTGACGGATCTAAGTCTATGCTTTTTCTTTTCCTGTAAAATACCCTGTTGAATGATACTCTTTTGTTCAAGGATATGATCCCTCAGTTGCCTTTGGTGTTATTTATTTATTTATTTATTTATTTTGGTCTTTCCTTAAAATTGCATCCTTTCCTATTTCCATTGTTTTGCTCTTATTCCAGCAGATTTTATTAAAATAAATCCGAAGCCCTCCCTTGCTGCACGACCTTGTCTCTCCCGTCCTCACTATTTGCGATGTATTTCCACCCAGGTTATTGCAACTGTCTCCCTACTGATATGCTTTTCTCCAGGCTTTCTCTTTTATGGTCTGTGATGAACAGATTCACCATCCTTGTTTCAGGAAGTCTCTGCTCTATAAAGAAAAGAAAGAAAGGAAAATGTGTGTAGAAAAAGCTATGAACACTGAAGCTGCAGAGAATCAGCTGCACCTTCTTTGAACTATGTGTTTAAGTTACTCTCTGCGGTAACTGACTTCCTCTTTCTGAGAAATTTCTGTGACATTGTTACTGAACTAAAGTTGGGCCATCTCACCTGCACCCAGAAAAGCGGGTCTAGTGACTCCAGGTTATGATGAAGGAAAGTATGGCTGAGCAGGGAGAATGGGCAGTTCATGATCAAAAGACCCTCAGGAAAGGTTGTTTGTTTGTTTGCATTTTTAATTGGAAGAAAATTACTTTACGGTGTTATGTTGTTTTCCGCTGTACAATGCAAATGAGCCACAATTATACATGCATCCCCTTCCTCCTGAGTCTCCCTCCCCTCCCGCACCCCACTCTTCTAGGTCATCACAGAGCACCAGGCTGGGCTCCCCGTGTTATGCAGCAACTTCTCACCAGCCCTCTGTTTTACACAAGGCTGTGTATATATGTCAATGCTACTTTCTCCATTCGTCCCGCTCTTTCATTCCCCCACTGTGTCCACAAGTCCCGTCTCTATATCTGAGTCTCCATTCCTTCCCCGCAAATAGGTTCACGAGTGCTTTCTAGATTCCATATACATGCATTAATATACTATGTTTGTTTTCCTCTTTCTGACTTAACTCTGTATAACAGGCTCTAGGTTCATCCACCTCACTAGAACTGACTCAAATTCATTCTTATGGCTGAGTAACATTCCACTGTATATATGTACCATATCTTCCCTATGCATTTATCTGCCTATGGACATCTAGGTTGCTTCCATGTCCTGGAAATTGTAAACAGTTCTGCTATAAGCAGCTCATGCAGCTAAATATCAGACAAATAAACAGCCCCAGCAAAACATGGGCAGAAGACCTAAACAAACACTTCTCCAGAGAAAACATTCAGATGGCCAATAAGCACATGAAGAGATGCTCACTATCACTAATTATTAGGAAGGGTTTTAAGGACAGAGAGAAGGAGAAGGCCACAGGGCACGTGATCAACTTGTGCACAGTTCTCTGGCTGGTTGGTGGGTGGTATTTCCAGAGGTAACATCATCAACCTTCTGCCTCCGACTGGTGTGGAGTCCACCTGCTTGTGGTTACCAGATTCTGTCTAACGGGAGTCTGCTTTCTGTAAAAGCCGTTTAGGAATGTGCATTACACACTGTTATCTGTGTCCTGCAGGAGAGAACTGTAGCTTCTGTGACTCTGCCATGCAGCTCATCTGTTGTTTAAATTGTTACTCTCCTGGTCCATCTGCTATTCTTTGTTGCTACGTTTATAGTATTTTAGTCATTAACTCTTTTTTTTTTTTCTTATTTTTGTTTTGCTTTCTTTATTTTTTTAAAATTTTTATTTCTGCTTTATTTTACTTTACAATACTGTATTGGTTTTGCCATACGTTGACATGAATCCACCACGGGTGTACATGAGTTCCCAAACATGAACCCCCCTCCCACCTCCCACCCCATATCATCTCTCTGGATCATCCCCGTGCACCAGCCCCAAGCATCCTGTATCCTGCATCAAACATAGACTGGCGATTCGTTAACTCTTGAGCCAACATTTCGAGACTCAGGGGAGGCCAGGAAGACTAGGGCAAAAGCCTTTTACTTCAAAACACAGGGACACAGGGGCTCATAGCTGGTTTCAAAATGGACATCCTTACAGGTGCCACATAGGGTTTTTCTGCAAGGATAATGCATCTAGGCACATATTATTCATGTTCATGGGACTCTCACAGCAAGAATACTGGAGTGATTTGCCATGGCCTCCTCCAGGGAACCAAGTTTTGTCAGAACTCTCCACTATGACCTATCCATCTTAGGTGGCCCTGCATAGCATGGTTCATAGCTTCATTGAGTTACACAAGCCCCTTCACCATGACAAGGCTGTGATACTCATGGGAAGGACTGGTGCTGAAGCTGAAGCTCCAATACTTTGGCCACCTGATGTGAAGAGTTGACTCATGGAAAAAGACCCTGATGCTGGGAAAGACTGAGGGAAGGAGGGGAAGGAGGAGACAATGAGATGGTTGGATGGTGTCGCCAACTCAGTGGATACGAATTAGAGCAAACTCAGGGAGATAGTGAAGGACAGGGAGGCCTGGCATGCTCCAGTCCCTGAGGTCACAAAGAGTTGGACACAGCTTAGCAACTGAACACACATATGCACATATGACGGTCCCCAGAATTAAACAGGTACTCAGCACTCTTACTTTAGGGCCATTAGAAAAGTCACATGCATGCTCAGTCTCTCAGTCATGTCCAGCTCTTTGCAACATCATGGACTGAATTCCTCCAGGCCCCTCTGTCTGTGGGATTTCCCTGTAAGAACACTGGAGTGGGTTGCCATTCCCTCCTCCGGGTGTCTTCCCCACCCAGGGATTGATGAAGACAATAGGGTTCGTAGACTGAAAGTCATCAGATATGTTTAAATCTAAGAGTTCTAAATGATGCAAAAAATAGAATTAATCATTTTAGAGCAGTAATTTTCAATCAGGGGGAATTTTACTAACATCCTCCCCTTTGGCAATGTGTGAGGACTTTTTTTTGTTTGTTTTTTATATATTCACAAATGGAGGAAAGAAGGTGCTAGTGGTGCCCAGCAAGCAGAGGCCAGGGAGGCTGCAAAATAGCATTTCAAGCAGAGGACAGTCCCTCCCTTCACACTACAAACAGACACGACTCAAATGTTGAAGGTGCCTGGCTGAGCATGGGAGGACCAGCAGAAGCAAGCTTTCACCCAGTCTCACCACTTAAACATCACCACCCGCTGCTCAGACCCACACTTCTCTCTAGACGTTCTTCCATTAATGCACAGATCAAAGAAGGACAGAATCAGAATGCTTCTGAGGGCTTGCAGCCCTTATTCAGTGAGCAGGTCTAGTCAACGCACATCACGGTCTGTGTCTCCTGATGGGAAATCACACCACAAGATGCGTCTTGCCGAAAAACCTCAGACCTCTATCTGACCCAGCATCTATAGTCTGCTACCAATTTTCAGCAATTTTCATAAATACATTATCACAAAGTGCATACTGTGGCAATCTCTACAAGACACTCTCTGACCTTTTTTCTTCTAAAAATAAATTTCTAAAGTAAAGACAGACAGGGGACAAATTCTGAAAGAGATGGGAATACCAGACCACCTGACCTGCCTCTTGAGAAATCTGTATGCAGGTCAGGAAGCAACAGTTAGAACTGGATATGGAACAACAGACTGGTTCCAAATAGGAAAAGGAGTACGTCAAGGCTGTATATTGTCACTCTGCTTATATAACTTATATGCAGAGTACATCCTGAGAAACGCTGAACTGGAAGAAGCACAAGCTGGAATCAAGATTGCCGGGAGAAATCTCAATAACCTCAGATATGCAGATGACACCACCCTTATGGCAGAAAGTGAAGAGGAGCTAAAAAGCCTCTTGATGAAAGTGAAAGAGGAGACTGAAAAGGTTGGCTTAAAGCTCAACATTCAGAAAACGAAGATCATGGACTGTGAAGAAAGCTGAGCACCGAAGAATTGATGCTTTTGAACTGTGGTGTTGGAGAAGACTCTTGAGAGTCCCTTGGCATGCAAGGAGATCCAACCAGTCCATTCTGAAGGAGATCAGCCCTGGGATTTCTTTGGAAGTAATGATGCTAAAGCTGAAACTCCAGTACTTTAGCCACCTCATGCGAAGAGTTGATTCACTGGAAAAGAGTCTGATGCTGGGAGGGATTGTGGGTAGGAGGAGAAGGGGACAACAGAGGATGAGATGGCTGGATGGCATCACTGACTCGATGGACGTGAATCTGAGTGAAGTCTGGGAGTTGGTGATGGACAGGGAGGCCTGGCGTGCTGCGATTCATGGCGTCACAAAGAGTCAGACATGACTGAGCGACTGAACTGAGCTGAACTGAAGACATAGAAAAGTAAAAAAAGAAAATGAAACAACCACATAGCTAAAACCACTAAACAGAGAATGAACTTAGCTAGTTAATTTTACAACTATTCACTGCCAAGCACTGTCTTGGCTAATACAGAAACCATAAGTGGGCAGGTGCTCAGGGATTTTATCTTCTGATCAATCAGGAGGGTAGGGGTGCCCCTCCCTACTTTGGCCAGTGTTTGACTTTGTGTCTGGGGCCTTTCTGTCACGTTAATAATAATGAATTATTTCACATGCTAATAATAGTAACACATAGCATGCTTCATCGCTCCTGAGACATCTTTTTTTTTTTTTTCTACATTTTAGCATCTCTGATTTGGGATATGTCTTACAGTCACTAATAAGAAGATCTCATGTCACTTTTTCATTTTCTTTTTCAGTGTTTGCCTGAAATAAGAATGCATCTTATAAGCAAGGGTGTCTGAGGCTTGCTGTTCAGCCAGGTTGTGATAAGGCCAGTGGGGGAACTGTTGTGGGTGATGCACAGGTCTGGGAGTTTCACAGCTTCGGAGAGGAGAATGAGGCTGTCTCTTTGGAGAGCAGAGCTGTGTGAGTGAGGACAGACTCTGTGTATATCTAGGGTTCCCTCCATCAAGAAAGACCGGCCAGAGTGAGGCTGCAGAGAGGGACGGTGTGGGTGGGTCTGCTGAACGTCTGGAGGACCAGGGTGAGCTCTGGGAGGGAGTCGTGGGGGATGAGCTCCACTGAGTCAGGCAGGAGCAAGGTCAGGAAGGCTACAGAGGGGAGCTAAGACATTTAAGGAACCAAGTGTCCAGGGAACGAATAGAAGATGAGGGCACATTTATCTGCAAGACATTAAGTTAGTTATTTCATTTGGTAGCCAGATAAGGGCACCTGACCACGGGTGAAGGGGATACAGGTAGCAAAGTTCCATGTGTGTGCTCAGTGACATAGTCATGACCTTTGCGACCCCACAGACCATAACCTGCCAGGCTCCTCTGTCCATGGGATTCTCCAGACAAGAACACTGGAGTGGGTTGCCATTTCCTTCCCCAGGGAATCCTGCATTGGCAGGCAGGTTCTTTATCACTGCACCACCTGTGAACCACCCCACCACCCCAGAAAAGCTCAATGACCAAATCAAACAATTATATGGAAAATGTATATGTATGAAAGCTGTTGTTTTCCTCATTATTTTAGACTTAGAGAAATGATATAATCCCAACTATAAGTGTTCACCACTCAGAAAGACACATTTGTACTTCATATTCAAGGAAGAAAAAAATGTTGAGATGTCTATGCCACAATGCAGTGAAATTGCAATTCAGATGTCAGGGAATACTGTTTTCTTTAATATAGGCTTATTTGGAGTAAGCAATATTGAAATAACTAGATCTCTTTCTAAATACTTTAAAGAAATTGAAAAGAACAATCATCAACTCATCTTGATATTTAATTTTGCCATTAAGTATATGAACTTCTACAAGTAATTAGATGAATTTTGCATTAGGGATTATATCGACCTGAAAATGAAATGAAGCCTTTAAAAAAAAAACCTGTTTAATCATGCCCTATAGATGTAACATTCTGAAAATATATTGCTCATGATCTGGAAAGGCTCTGAGGAATATTTCCTATCATGATTTTGTCTTAAAATTCACCACTAAAACCCTCAAAGGCATTCTTAAATATTTCTAAGGAAACTCCACAAACATCTGCATGCCCTTTAGGCCTCAGATCCTGACATCAGTGTTCTCCTGGGGCCTCAGGTTCTTTAGTTCATGGAAAACAGAGGAACAGCTCGAAGTTCTGCTACCTGAAGGGCAGTAATTTAGATCTCCAGGGGGAATGTTTTCCCAGGGAATGTGTTGATCTCCAAGGGGAGTGTTTAGCCAGGGAATATCTAGATCTCCAGGGGAATGCACAGGGAGTGGTCATAGCTGATGTAACCAGAAAACAGTGGGTGAAGAAATTCTCAGTCCAAGAGGGACCAACTGAACACCACTGAACACCACCTCTCTCTCTTTTTTCCTGGGGAATTGGACCGTGAAGAATTTGCACTCATCTCTTTTTGAGTGGGAGAATTAAAAGCCAGTGCAAACTTGGATTTTGCTTCAGATCAGAGGAAAAGAAAAGCAGGGAGGCAGACACTGTGTCATTGCTACTGAAAGAAGAAAACCTTAAAAGCACTGATGCTACATGGCTGGGTGGAAGGCTGGCAGAGGAGGAGAATGCCGTCAGTGTGGGATCAGGGCGCCCATGCTTGGCTTTGTAAGACAGTAATTAGCTGCTCAACTGGAGTTCCCATGGAGGACGCAGGGGACTGGAGCTAATTATGTCAGAGAAAGATCTGGAGAAATGAAGCCAGGAGGAAACCACCCACACCACATGCCACCACCGCAAACAGAAAAGAAAATCTTCAATTTGGAACAAAGAGAAAATTAAGAAAACATGTTGTTTACTTAATTCCCGACTTGAAAAGCAGAAGCAATTCTCATGGGAAATGGTGGCAGGAAAAATGCTGTACAATGGAAGGCCCTGTGGAGGAAACAAAAATAAAGCTAAAAGGAGCGAAAACAGAAAAACAATGAGGAAGAATTTTGACGAAATAGAAAACCAACTGCATCATTATATCAAAAGTCATCAAATTAAGTTTCTTCATCTCTTTCATTGTCTCTTTAAAGTTATATCATATTTTATCAAAATGACTCCTAACCTTCTAAACTACAAATAAGATGTATTTTTTAGATTACAATATTTTTTGAAGTTACTACTGTAGCATTTTTAAAGAAACCTAAGTTTTTAGTCATTGTTTTCTCACATCTTAAAATAAATCTTAGCAGCCATATGCTTTTGTTTTTTGGTTTTTTTTTTAATTTTTTATTTTTTTTAAATTTTAAAATCTTTAATTCTTACATGCGTTCCCAAACATGAACCCCCCTCCCACCTCCCTCCCCACAACATCTCTCTGGGTCATCCCTATGCACCAGCCCCAAGCAAGCTGCACCCTATGTCAGACATGGACTGGCGATTCAATTCTTACATGACAGTATACATGTTATAATTCCCATTCTCCCAAATCATCCCACCCTCTCCCTCTCCCTCTGAGTCCAAAAGTCCGCTATACACATCTGTGTCTTTTTTCCTGTCTTGCATACAGGGTCGTCATTGCCATCTTCCTAAATTCCATATATATGTGTTAGTATACTGTATTGGTGTTTTTCTTTCTGGCTTACTTCACTCTGTATAATTGGCTCCAGTTTCACCCATCTCATCAGAACTGATTCAAATGAATTCTTTTTAACGGCTGAGTAATACTCCATTGTGTATATGTACCACAGCTTTCTTATCCATTCATCTGCTGATGGACATCTAGGTTGTTTCCATGTCCTGGCTATTGTAAACAGTGCTGCGATGAACATTGGGGTACATGTGTCTCTTTCAATTCTGGTTTCCTCGGTGTGTATGCCCAGAAGTGGGATTGCTGGGTCATAAGGTAGTTCTATTTGCAATTTTTTAAGGAATCTCCACACTGTTCTCCATAGTGGCTGTACTAGTTTGCATTCCCACCAACAGTGTAGGAGGGTTCCCTTTTCTCCACACCCTCTCCAGCATTTATTGCTTGCAGATTTTTGGATCGCAGCCATTCTGACTGGTGTGAAGTGGTACCTCATTGTGGTTTTGATTTGCATTTCTCTAATAATGAGTGATGTTGAGCATCTTTTCATGTGTTTGTTAGCCATCCGTATGTCTTCTTTGGAGAAATGTCTACTTAGTTCTTTGGCCCATTTTTTGATTGGGTCGTTTATTTTTCTGGAATTGAGCTGCAGAAGTTGCTTGTATATTTTTGAGATTAGTTGTTTGTCAGTTGTTTCAGTTGCTATTATTTTCTCCCATTCAGAAGGCTGTCTTTTCAACAAAATTCTAGCAATCAGAATCCAACAACACATTAAAAAGATCATACACCATGACCAAGTGGGCTTTATCCCAGGGATGCAAGGATTCTTCAATATCCGCAAATCAATCAATGTAATTCACCACATTAACAAATTGAAAAATAAAAACCATATGATTATCTCAATAGATGCAGAGAAGGCCTTTGACAAAATTCAACATCCATTTATGATAAAAACTCTCCAGAAAGCAGGAATAGAAGGAACATACCTCAACATAATAAAAGCTATATATGACAAACCCACAGCAAACATTATCCTCAATGGTGAAAAATTGAAAGCGTTTCCCCTAAAGTCAGGAACAAGACAAGGGTGTCCACTTTCACCGCTACTATTCAACATAGTTCTGGAAGTTTTGGCCACAGCAATCAGAGCAGAAAAAGAAATCAAAGGAATCCAAATTGGAAAAGAAGAAGTAAAACTCTCACTGTTTGCAGATGACATGATCCTCTACATGGAAAACCCTAAAGACTCCACCAGAAAATTACTAGAGCTAATCAATGAATATAGTAAAGTTGCAGGATATAAAATCAACACACAGAAATCCCTTGCATTCCTATACACGAATAATGAGAAAGTAGAAAAAGAAATTAAGGAAACAATTCCATTCACCATTGCAACGAAAAGAATAAAATACTTAGGAATATATCTACCTAAAGAAACTAAAGACCTATATATAGAAAACTATAAAACACTGATGAAAGAAATCAAAGAGGACACTAATAGATGGAGAAATATACCATGTTCATGGATCGGAAGAATCAATATAGTGAAAATGAGTATACTACCCAAAGCAATTTACAAATTCAATGCAATCCCTATCAAGCTACCAGCCACATTTTTCACAGAACTAGAACAAATAATTTCAAGATTTGTATGGAAATACAAAAAACCTCGAATAGCCAAAGCAATCTTGAGAAAGAAGAATGGAACTGGAGGAATCAACTTGCCTGACTTCAGGCTCTACTACAAAGCCGCAGTCATCAAGACAGTATGGTACTGGCACAAAGACAGACATATAGATCCATGGAACAAAATAGAAAGCCCAGAGATAAATCCACACACATATGGACACCTTATCTTTGACAAAGGAGGCCAGAATATACAATGGAGTAAAGACAATCTCTTTAACAAGTGTGCTGGGAAAACTGGTCAACCACTTGTAAAAGAATGAAACTAGATCACTTTCTATCACTGTACACAAAAATAAACTCAAAATGGATTAAAGATCTAAATGTAAGATCAGAAACTATAAAACTCCTAGAGGAGAACATAGGCAAAACACTCTCAGACATAAATCACAGCAGGATCCTCTATGATCCACCTCCCAGAATATTGGAAATAAAAGCAAAAATAAACAAATGGGATCTAATTAAAATTAAAAGCTTCTGTACAACAAAGGAAAATATAAGCAAGGTGAAAAGCCATATGCTTTTGGAAGAGGCTGACAGCTATCCCTTCTTCACTGATAATGTATATTCGTCAATGATTAACTTGATATGCTCTCTGTGTGTGTATATTTAGTTGTTATACTGACAAATAAATCAAAGCAGATTTATTTCACATAAGCAGCGTAGAATACACACAGAATTCCATTTTGAAATGATTACTAACTGCCAATAATAAAGAAGTAGTGATGGTCTTTCTAAAGATTTCCATTCATGTATCTGTGCCAAAGAACGCAGCAACAACTCTCTACAAAAGTGAATCCCAGTGCTGTAGATATGTTTTCATTTTTTGACAGTTCTTAAGAATGAAGAGTTCATAACCTGAGCCACAGTCAGAAAAAAAAAAAAAAAAGAATCAACTCTTAACTAGTTTGTCCTTATAACCATCTATATTCAATTCGTGCACATTCTCCACCCCAAATAGTATATTTAAAATTTATCTGGAGAAGAGTTCCATTTGTTCACAGTCATAGTCAGCCTTCTCCCTGTGTCTCTTCACTGCCACAATATCTATAATAAAAAGGAATAAAAGTACCACCACGCAATCTAATAAGTCAGCTTTCTGGTGATTTATTGATTGGTAGCTACCAATTGGATGCTGAAACTCTTTTTTAAGCCATGTGGACCTCTTACAACTTTTAGAATAAGCAACTGTAAGAATTAAACGGAAAAAGGAATTCATCTGAAGCATTTTGACATAATCACATTAAAGTATCTGGTAGCATGAAGCATCTGTTTACATATGAGCAATGATTACATAGCAATGTGCATTACAATAGCTAACAGCTCCAAAACAACAGTGGGTATTTTATCTCTCTGTAGGCCCACTTAGCACCAAGCTGCTGGGAAAAGCCAGTTATATGCTACGAAAAATTATTTTTCCAATATTATAGATAAACAGGAAGAAACTCTGGAAAAGTTATTGAACATGTTATCATTGTGCACAGAGGAAAAATTAAGTGAAAGATGCAATGTGCTTTATCTTAATTTCATCCGCCTCTGGGTATCATTCCACCTGAAACATAAAGGGAGAAACCCAGTAAGCAAGTCTGGACAGTAGTTTCTTGATGGGAATGAAGTAGGTCAAATAAAAATAGGAGCAAGTTCTTGTAAAATGCAGTTTAACCTTCCTGCTTCCCAGGTGGCTCTAGTGGTAAAGAACATGCCTGCCAGTGCAGGGGATGCAAGAGACTCATGTCTGACCCCTGGGTCGGGAAGATCCCCTGGAAGAGGAAATGGCAACCCACTCCAGCATTCTTGCCTGGAGAATCCCAGGGACAGAGGAGCCTGGCGGGGTGCAGTCCATGGGGTCTCACAGAGGCAGACACCACTGAAAGGACTGAGCTCACACACAGACACTGTGAGGGAGAATTGCCCAACTTAAAATAGACATGGGATTGGAGTGGGGCAGAGAGGAGGTAAGAGGAATACAGGTTAAGTAAGGTCTTTAAGGGGCTTCCCTAGTGGCACAGTCGTAGAGAATCTGCCTGCCGATTCAGGAGATGTGGCTTCGCTCCTTGGGTTAGGAAGATCCCCTGGAGGAGGCAGTGGCAACCCACTCCAGTATTACTGCCTAAAAAGTTTCATAGGCAGAGGAACCTGGGGGCTCTAGCCCATGGGACTGCAAAGAGTCAGACAGGACTAAGCACCTGAGCCAGTATTATTTTCTGGGAAATTCCATGGGCAGAGGAGCCTGGTGGGTTGCACTCAATGGGGTGGCAGAGAGTTGGACATGACAGAGCACACACAAGCTCTTTAAAACTCAGAGTGTTAGCCTGACTTCCAGATAAAGGCAGGTGTGGTTCACTGATAAAATTACCGGACACGTAGAGGACTAGAGGGTGTCCCTGGTGGTCCAGTGGCTAAGACTTCACACTCCCAATGCAGGGGGCCTTGGTTCGATCCCTAGTCAAGGAACTAGATCCCACATGCTACAACTAAGGGTTCAAAGGGCTCGACTAAAAGATCCTGTGTGCCGCAACTAAGACCTGCCACAGCCAAATTAATAGATAAATGAAAAGAAAAAAGAAACTGACTAGCAGGAGCATGGAATGGGAAATTCTGTGTCTCCACAGTTACTGCTTTTCTGCAGGGCAGAGAATGGGCATCAGGATCCCCCTGAGTTAGCAGCAGCCCAGATATTACATCTGTAAATAAACATGGAAACTGAGGGTATTGATTTTTACCTGTTATAGCAAACTGTGGGATTATGAAATGCCTAGAACCCTTCTGTTCCATGAAGAGGGAGCTCCTTTCATCACCACCCCAGCACTTTTATCAGTTTTCACCTGGATCATTCAGTCCAAAAGCCTCAAAACTACTTCCCAGGACCCATCAACAGCAGCTTGAGAGTTAAGAGCCCCAATAGTGCAGCCAGAAAATCTTGAATATAAGCCTTATCGTCAACATTTATGACCGAGACAGTTCAGTGTTTGCAGTGTTATGTAATTTTCTTCAAGGTTCAGTTCTTTTATGTGTAAAATGAGACAAATGATAGAATCTATCGCATGTATTTGCAAAAGCATTGGCAACTGTTACAAAGATGACAGAAACTGCATAAACAGTATCCCCATGATAAATATTAAGTAGTTAGTATATCCTACCCATTGTGCTCAGCATTGAAAAGTAATATGCAAAAAGTAGACACATCCTCTTGTCTCATGGTGGTTACAAACTAGTTTGAAATTTACATAGTGTGTGTTAAGTAATTTATATGGTTCTTGGCACGTGGTAGGCAGCTACTAAATATTATTTGTTGTTATTAACACTAGTAATAATAATGTTATGACATTGTCCTTATGGCAGATATTTCTAAATCTCCATGGAAGATGTATCATGGAGGAAATATGAGAAGTGTGTGTGTGTGTATTCTTTACCATCTGTATGCATAGATATTTTGTTTATGTGCATATGTATTTGGGCTTCCTCAGTAGCTCAGTGGTAAAGTATTTGTCTGCAATGCAGGACCCGGAGGATATGTGGGTTCGATCCCTGGCTGAGAAAGATCCCCTGGAGAAGGGAATGGCTACCCACTCCAGTATTCTTGCCTGGAGAATCCCATGGACAGAGGAGCCTGGAGGGTACAGTCCATAACATCACAAACAGTTGGACATGACTGAAGTTACTTAGTGTGCACGTAGCACATATATATTTAATAATTAGATTTTATATCAGAATTTCCCTTTATAATTCAAGTTTAAATATATATGTACACATACACACAGATATCAACTGGATACAAATACAGACAAATAGTCAGTGTCCAGCAACCCTGGAGTGCTTCAGTGCACAGCCTATGAGTCCAGACACAGCAGCTCTGGCTGTGAGCATGGAGGTTTTGGAGCAGTGAACCTGGGGGAGCTTTTGGTAACTCATAGTTAAGATAAAAATTATAAACCAGCAAGGGCTAGAGTTTATTTATTTTTCTTTTTTTAATTTTAATTGGAGTTTATTTATTTTACAATATTGTATTGGTTTTGCCATACATCAACATGAATCCGCCACAGGTATACACATGTTCCCCATCCTGAACCCCCTCTCTCTCTTCCCTCCCTGTTAGAATCAAAGTTATTCTGTCTCTTGTTCCATTTGAAAGCATGAATGTTGTGAAGAGGCAAAAAGTGTAAAAACTGGTACAAAGTTTTTTATTAGACACACAATGTGACTAGTGGGAGAGCACACAGAGACTCTGCGCAGTTAAGACAGAAGCAAGGCAGAGACACACACCCAAGAGAAAGGGTGTGGTGTCCCCGCAGCGAGGAGGAGCCCAGGAAAGGGGTGATCCAGATCGCTTGCGCGGGGCAGTTCTTCGGGTTTTCTCTGGCCAATCATCTTGCTTCGCCTGGCCCTGAGTCTGTATTTGGTTTATCTCAGGGTCCTCCCCTGTGTGGGTATATCTCTTAGCCAAGATAGAGTCCAGAGCCAGGGTCTCTCGGAAGAACGCATTGTGGTCTGGCAGCCCCTCCCTTCTCTTTCCTCTGAGCAGCCTCTCTGCACTTGCATAGTCAGGAGGGTTTCCTTGACCTGGAGAACAAGAAACGCACAGTCTCTTTATCTCCTATCCAAACAGGACTCAATTCCTCCTGGCTCTTGCCCTTATCCTAATCTTGGAGTATCCACAGAGCCCAGATTCCAGCTGCTCAGCCTGGGGCCTTTCTGTCTCCTGCCCCATCCACAGGTGATTTTAGTATTTATATTCCCACAAGCCATTCATGAGGGTTTCACTGGTTTTGTTGTTGTTGTTTTCCTTCTTGTCTGTGTTGATGTGGTCAGTCTTTTATTGTTTAGCCTTTCTGCTGAGTCTGTATGAAAACATATTCTCCCCCACCATTTGAAGCTGGGACAAACCTAGACAGTAGCAAGTAGAGACATCATTTTGCTAACAAAGGTCTGTCTAGTCAAAGCTATGGTTTTTCCAATAGTCATGTACAGATGTGAGAGATATACCATAAAGAAGGCTGAGTGCTGAGGAACTGATGCTTTTGAATTTTGGAGTTGGAGAAGACTCTTGAGAGTCCCTTGGACAGCAAGGGGATCAAACCAGTCAATCCTAAATCAGTTCTGAACATTCTTTGGAAGGACTGATGCTGAAGCTATGATCCTTTGGCCACCTGATGTGAAAAGGTGACTCATTGGAAAAGACCCTGATGCTGGGGAAAGATTGACTGAGGGAGGAGAAGGGGACGACAGAGGATGAGATGGTTGGAAGGCATCACCGACTCAAGCAACATGAGTTTGGAGTAAGCTCCGGGAGATGGTGAAGGACAGGGAAGCCTGGTGGGCTGCAGTCCATGGGGTCACAGAGTCAGACACGACTGAGGAACTGAACAACAATAACTTCCTTTGGGAACCTCCTCTCTGTATACACGTTTTGGAGGGATGTTTCTGATTTTTTGTATTGTTTGCTTTCTGAAGTCCAGCTTGTTGGCATCTTTGCTGCCGTCTGGACATTTGCAGGAGCTTCAGGAGCTGTGCTTCTCAATGCTTCTCTGGGAGGCTCCTCCCCGTGGAAATTCCATCAGAAAGTGGTTCTGACTGCAGCGCTGTTTCTTTGTTCCCCTTGAATGCTGATTAAAGATTCAGTGTACACAACATGAACGTTGCTTTTAAGCCCACAAACAGTCTAGCAGAAATTGTCTGGGACTTTTAAAACATATGTAATATATTACACTTACTGTTAAATGTCAGGCACTGGGAGAATAATACCTATTTTCTCATGGAGTTCAAGGGTAAGAAATGGTTGAGGTCGTTACCAGATGGTGCAATTCGAAAAAAAAGGCTAGATTCTTGACTGAATTAACTTTAATTTCACTTCAAGGTGTTAAAACCTTTTTACCTTTTTACTTCAGCTCCCTCAAGGGCACTTGCCAGCCCTGGGGTTTGCCAGCTCAGCTCATCTGCAGATGCTAACATCATACCCTGATAGCAGTTGATTCGACATGCAAACACCTCCTCTGTTTGAAGCAATTGGTCTCCTGGAGAGGGTTTTGAAAGAGCTCTTGTTCTATTTCTGAATTTGATTAAAATAGCTTATTAGTCAGTCGAGTAAATTAAATACTTGCCTTTACATTTCCATGGAATTTGGAGAAAACCCAATAAAAAGAGATCAATGTAGTTCACAGAAGTTTTTATGACCACCACTATTTTGCAGGACTTGTTATGAATATTAGGTTTGCAGAGTCTGGCCTCATAATTCCATATCTAATGGATCTGAAACATGAATATCTTCTCATAAATAGTATTGATGGAAGAAGGCTCCCATGGAGTATAAATAATCTCCATATTCAAAAGTCAATTAGTACTAAGTCATTTCTTTTCCTTTCATTTTTTTATTAAACATTTCCACCCCTTGACTGCAGAAGTCTTCCTGTTAAATCTTTCAAAAGTATATCTGCAGGAATTTTTGAATAGTTCAATATTATTCACAACACTTAATTTTTATGATTGCTTCTAATTATTACTAAATGGAGTTCGGGGCTCATCTACTTATTAGTTACTTTGACTTTTAATAAAGGGAGACTTTCTGTCTTCATTTTCAAGTCCTCAATCTGTGCTCCCATCCAGTTTCATCGGTGCTGTTTTATGATTTGGAATGAAGAAGAGGGGCCTTATATTTTCAGAGCGCAATAAAGACCGAGCGCGTTTAATGTCCAGCAGTGTTTTCAGAGGTAACGTAGCCAAGCGCAGAGCAGTAATGCAGCTTTGTACCAGCTACCAAGGGTCGGGCCCTATTTACGTGACCTGCACAGCTGAGCGCAGGCAGCTGAGTTAGCAGTGTCTACTGGGTAAAAGAGAATGTAAGTGGACCTCCCTGGCGGTCCAGTAGGTAGGCTCCACACTTCCACCGCAGATGCAGCTGTTGACAAGTTCAATCCTGCCTGCCACAGGGCACGGCACCTCCCCCACAAAAAAAAATGTAAGTTTATACACTTTTTTTTTTTTTTTAAAAGCTGATTAGAGTGTCTCACCTTGAGACAGACAGAAGGAAAAAAAAACGTTTTTGCCTTGAGTCATCATCTGTCCTGTTGTTTAGTAAGAAGGTGCTTCAAGTGATGTTGTACAAGGCGACGTAGGAATTGCCTGGAAGAGTCCACATGGACTCTGGCTAGTTTAACTTGCCACTGATTGACTGTAAAAGTGACCATTCTCGTGAAAGAAAAAGTTAGAGCAGCCAAGAGATGTTCTCAAATGTTTTGAGAGTCTGCTCTTATCCCTGTGATTTTAATCTACATAACAGAATAGCTTCTCATATTAAAAAAGATATTAACGCATACCTGTGGAATCTGGAAAAATGGTACAGAGGAAACTTTTTGCAGGGGCAGGGATAGAGAAGCAGACATAGAGAATGGATGTGCGGGCTTGGGATTGGGAGAGGTGGGGATGAACTGGAAAACTTGTGATGTACATATATACACTTATTGTTGATCAGTTGCTTAGTCATGTCCGACTCTTTCTTACTCTATGGACTGCAGCACACCAGGCTTCCCTCTCCATCACCATCTCCTGGAGCTTGCTCAGATTCATGTCCTTTAAGCCAGTGATGCCATCCAACCATCTCATCCTTTGTCATCCCCCTGCTCTTCCTGCCCTCAAATTTTCCCAGCATCAGGGTCTTTTCCAATGAGTTGACTCTTTGCATCAGGTGGCCAAAGTACTGGAACTTCAGCTTTAGCATCAGTCCTTCCAATGAATATTTAGGATTGATTTCCTTTAAAATTGACTGGTTTGATCTCCCTGCTGTCCAAGGAATTCAAGAGTCTTCTCCAGCATCACAGTTCTAAAGCATCAGTTTATCGGTGTTCAGCCTTCTTTACCATCCAGTTCTTTACATCCATACATGACTGTGGGAAAAAACCATAGCTTTGACTAGATGGACCTTTGTTGACAAAGTGTCTCTGCTTTTTAATACACTACCTAGGTTTATCATACCTTTTCTTCAAGGAGTAAGCATCTTTTAATTTCGTGGCTTCAGTCACCATCCGCAGTGATTTTGGAGCCCAAAGAAAATAAATTTGTCACTGTTTCCACTGTTTCCCCATCTATTTCCCATGAAGTGATGGGACCAGGTGCCATGTCTTTTTTTTGAATGTTGAGTTTTAAGCTAGCTTTCCACTCTCTTCTTTCACCCTCATCAAGAAGCTCTTTAGTTCCTCTCCAATTTCATGCTACTAGCAGTGATTTCATTTGTCTAATCTTGAGGTGCTATTGTAAGATTATTTCATGTCTGCCCTGGCCATGCTATATTCACAGCTTGATGAAACTTCATGCCAGTGCGCACTAAGCATTCAACATTGAACTTGTAAAGACGGTCAGAAATCGAGTCGTTCATATTAAGTGTTCTAATATACCATGTGGACTCGGTGACTTCATATGCTCAGTTCCGCCTTGACAATATGATCCAACTGTCGTGTATCTCTAAGTATTTGATACCAGTCCTTTTCCATGTTCAGTTCCAACTGTTGCTGTCTTGACCTGCATACGTGCTTTTCAGGAGGTGGAGTTAAGGGATATGTCTCTGTTCCTGCCTATTCCTGATGCCCTATAGTAACTATACTAAACCCACTCCGGACCCATCTCTGAACGTTGTCTAC